>NC_052564.1:1608081-1650460 GCF_016699485.2 Gallus gallus | reverse complement strand
ACTGTTCACAATCAAAATAAATGAGAAAAGAACAACTCAGGAGTCTCAGAGCTGTGATCAAACTTGACAGCCCCCTTTCAGATTTCTGCCTCCAACTTCTTTCCCCCCTTCCCCTAAAAACAGCAAAGGAAAATCCCCCTTTCACCTCTTGCAAAGTGCAGTTAGACACATTCTGGGTGCCGCGTATCTGTGATCCCCCGGCTCCAGGCATCAGCTGTGGCAGCAAAACTCCCCTGCCCTGCCGTGGGGCTCCTGACCCCCACATCCTATAGCAGCGCGCCCTGGGCAGCTCCCCGGGCAGGCGAGCTGAGCCTGTCAGGCGGCAGAGTCCTTGCCCCGGCACACAGCCCCTGGGCACAGCAGGGATCCTGTGCACTGCTCTGGTACACCACAAGAATGAGTACCTGCATCTGACTGCGTCTTTTCCCTGAAAAAGAAACAGCAGAGTGTTTGCAGCCCACTCTGCAATGAGATGTCCCAAATTCAGTGATACCTCCAGGAAAATGAGCTGCATTGCCTGCAGCAAGAAACTTACCTTCTTAAAAGATGAGAACAATGCTCCTCCAGTGAGCTCACAGCCTGCTCACACTGTACACATCCAGTAATCTCTCCGTCCTTTTTGTTATATCCTCATGTCACCTGCACATCATGTCCCTTGCCCTTTTGTGCTGTACAGAGGAGCTGCTCCTGGGCACAGCTCTATAGCGCTGCCCACTTGTAGGAGCTCCCTGTGTCCCTGGAGCACAGCCCAGATCAGCGGCAGAGGATGTCATTTTTATCCTTCCCACTCATCTCCCCTGAGATGTCCCTGGGTCTCCATGGCCAACAGCTCCTGAAAGATGACAGCATTGTGACTGTACTTTGAAATGTGTTGCATTAACCACCAAATGTCCAGTGGACAGTGAAAAATTACAGACATACAGTTATTCCTACCAGAGAATGTTTGCTGTAACCAAAAGGGCACACAGAGAAGGACAGGGAGAGATGGACTTCCCCTGGACAGGGCAGTGATCCAGCTGAGGCAGTGCAGGCATCTCATCCCTAGGTGGAAACCCTGGGGCTGAAACGGGATTCAGCTTTCCACTGACCCACAGGAGCTGGGATTCCTCTGGTTCAGTTCAGGTGTGCACAAGGAGTTGCCTGCATGTGAGCTCCTGCTCTGAGTCCTTGGTCCTTCAGCGGGGAGTCAGTTGCTCACACACAGACCCTGGGTGATGACCAAGGTGCCTCAGGCAGCTTCAACCGATGAAACCTCTGTTTTCTATTGGCTCACATGAAAAGGCGTCAGAAGCAGCCAAGTATCATGCCAGTTCCCTGGGCTGTCCAGCACACTCATGTGCAGCAACAAATGCAACACTTGGCCTTCAGGAAAGCCATGGCCCAGTTGCAGGCCTGAGCTCTTGTTTGGACCACAGGGACATGGTTTAATGGCTTCCACAACTGGACGGGCGCACAAGGGTAATACAGAGTCTTTACAGAGGATGTGATTTTTTTCTACCCCACTCATGTCCCTTGAGAATTCCCTGGGTGTCCATGGCCAACAGCTCCTGAAAGACAACAGCATCATGATTGTATTTTGTCTTGGATCTGCAAATGATGCCTAGATTGTTGGAATAGCACGACTCTCTTGCCATGGCATGCACCACTCCCACTTGGCATCACGTTGTAATGCACAGCTGTTGTAGGCTGCGAGGATGTCCAATATGAACAGGTAGTCAACCAGAATGCCACATTCAAGTTCAGAAGTTTCATATCCAAGTCAGAGGCACCATTGCCTCACTGGAAGAGTTTGACTCTGGAGATGTCATGTTTGATGCTAACTCACATGCAGAGGAGCAATTAATGACTCCAAGCATCTCAGCAACAATATGCAGAAAGTGTTCTGAATAGCTATAACCAGAGAGGATACCATCTTCTGAACACCAGCACCATGGTGTGGATGCAAGATCGAGCCAGGTTAAACCCACTGATGCTTCTGATTTGGGATGCTTCCTGGAGCGTCTTTACCTAATGTATTCATCCAAAGGAATAAACAAGACGGAGCAGATTACCTTGAGTGTGACCACGTGGCATGTGCAGGACAGCCAGGGGATCAGGCCCAGTCCAACATGGATTCATGAATAACGGGTCCTGCTTGACCTCCCTGCTCCTACTATGACCAGGTGACCTGCCTTGGTGGACAAGGGAAAAGCTGTGGATGTCATCTACCTAGACTTTGTCAAAGCCTTTGATTCTGTCTCCCACAGCACTCTCCTGGAGAAGCTGGCAGCCCATGGCTTGGACAGGTGTTCTCTTTGCTGGGTAAAGAGCTGTCTGGATGACCAGGCCCAGGGAGTGGTGGTAATGGAGTTAGATCCTGATGGTGGCCAGTCACTAGTGGTGTTCTTCAGGGGTCAGTACTGGGACCTGCCCTGTTTAATATCCATACTGATCCAATGGCTGATGACAGCAGGATGAGCTTTAGAAAGACAAAGTGCTGAGTCCTACACTTTGGTCATGATAAGCCCGTGCATTTCTAGAGGCCTGGGGCAGTGTGGCTGGCCAGCTGCAAGGAGGAAAAGGAGCTGGGTGTGTTAGCGAAGCACAATTGGTTCCGGATGAAACATGCAAAATTTTATCCAAGCCCAAGAAAGTATTTCTTTACTGTATGCTGCTGATTAGCAGAAGTGGCTGCCCAGAGAGTTACCTTCTCTGTAGGTATTCAAAAGACTTGTAGTGCCACTCTTGGAAATGCAATTCTGCAGCCCTATGCTCAGGTGGAGGCCTGTGGCGAATGGTGTTCCCAGAGGTTCATCTTGGGATTGGTGATCTTCATCATGTTTATGAGTGAAATAGACAGTGGGATGGAGTGTACCCTCAACAAGTCTGATGATGACACCAAGCTGAGGGGTGCAACTGATACAACAGAAAGAACAGATGTCATCCAGAGGGACCCGAACAAACGTGAAAGTGAGCGAATGTGAACCTGATGAGATTCAACAAGCCCAAATGCAAGGTGTTGAACATGGGTTGGGGCAATCCCAGATATGTGCACAGGCTGGGAAAAGATCTCACTGAGAGCATCTCTGCGGAGCAGGATTTGGGGGCCTGATGGACAAAAGGCTGGACACAAGCAAGCAGTGTGCGCTTGCAGCCCCAAAGACGAACAGCATCCTGTGCTGCAACCAAGGGGGCTGGCCAGCACGGTGAGGGAGTTGTTTGTCCCACCTGCTCCGACCCCATCACACCCCATATGGATTACTGCATCGAGGCCTGGGGCTCCCAACACAAGAACGATGTGGAGCTGTTGGAGTCCATCTAAGAGGAGATCCACCAAGATGATCAGAAGGACGGAGAGCTTCTCCTATGAAGACAGGCTGAGGCAGCTGTGCTTGTTCAGCTTGGAGAAGAGAGGGCTCTGGGGAGACTTCAGTGCGGCCTTCCAGTATTTAAAATGAGCTCATAGGCAGGAAGGAAATCAACTTCCTGCACAGTACAAATATGGCAGGACAAGGTGGAACAGTTTCTGCTAGAAGAGGAATCATTTAGATTATATATTAGGAGGAAATTCTTTGCTCAGAGAGTGGTAAAGCACTGGAACAAGTTGCCCAGAGATGCTGGAACAACAAGGAGGTGCTCAAGGTCAGGCTGGATTTGGCCCTGGACAACCAGATCTAATGGGTGGCAACCTGACCATGGCAGGGCAGTTAGAAGGGATATGTTAGGCTCCTTCCAACCTAACACATTCCATGACTTAATGATTCTATGATAAGTGCCACCAAGAATGGAGCTCTAGGTCAAGCAGTTGGTCACTTACAGATCAGCCTGGGACTCTCAGTCTGTGTCCTCCAATCTGTGGAGAACCCCCGGAAACAAAACAGGAGGGAGCAAGTCCTTGGCTGCATGGCTGACACCAGCTTTGGAAGCAACCTCCAGGATTCTGTCTCTGCCCTGAGCAGCTGTGGGGGATGGAGAGGTCAGTTTGACGCCTTTGAATGCTGATTTGATGATAATGAGGCTCTGGGAAAAAGAAAGAAGGGCTGAGTAACGGGATGTTTTGCATCTAAGCATAAGATAAACTCGCTGCTGTTATGAAGATTTGTTATGAAACTTGCTTGAATTCTAGCGCATTTTCAGCAGGCCATCCGGACACACACTCTTCCCACTGCTCTCCACATTTCCCATCCCTTGCACATTGCTCACTCAGATAGCTCCCAACTATCTGGCTGATCTGTGACCCTTCAGGGAGATTACTGGAGCCTGCTCCATCTCTCCAAAGTCTGATGGACTCTCTTGTCAACTCCTTAACTATAATTATTATCTGTTCCTTCCTCTCTCTTTCTAAACTCATTTCTTGTACAAGTATTCCTTGTGAAAGAAAAATCTCAGTAGATTGTATAGATCTCAGCTTGGACAGGGCATGCAGTTGATCACTGTGTTTTTCTGTTCATACAATTGCATTACTTTTCCTTCTGTTTGTTGGCAAAAAAGAGAAATCTTTCATTGCCCACGTGCAGCTGTTTCTCTGAGGAAAGCCAGTGGGAGTTGGTGCAAAGGAGGTTTAACAGTGAATAGGTGACTCCAGAGGAGAAGAGTGATGTGAGGAGAAATAATGCAAGTCCCATGGGGCCAATGGGAGTAGAAATGGGTGGGGAAGTTGAGGAGGACGTTTGTCCATGACAATGAGAGAGGAAAGCTCATTAGGGGACATCCTGGATCAGTATCAACTGCCAAGTGCTGCTTTAAATTCTTGTTTAAACACAACCATAAATAAATAAATAAATATGGAGACTTCTTAAATGCCCATCTGACTCTTGCTCTTTAAGCTTTCTCCAGATACCTCTCCAGTTAGCTGTACAAGTTCTGAACACCTGAAGAAGATGACAGGAAGGCACAAGGCACAGGAGGGCTCCTTAGGCTGTAATGGGCCTCAGGGGGCATTTGCTGCTGCTGAGTCCATCAACCTCCAGTGAAGAGAGAAGATGGCATGAAGGGCTCAAGAAGACCAAGTCAGAAGGAACAGAGAAGTTTCTTGGAGTATTAATGGGCTCCACTGAGGGCTACTAACAAGGAATCTTCCCCAGGGACTTGTTAGAGCAGATAATTGGCAGCCATGGTTACAGGCAGGCAAAGGCTCTGGGATGGTGGCTGTGATGCTGAGAAAAGCCTCCTTTGTGTTATGAAGCAGAAAGGCCAAGCCCTGATCCCCAGACCCTTGGCAGAGAGATCCTGTCCCTCCTGCTGGCTCAGGGCCCTTCCTGGGGCAGTGGGATGCAGGTTTGCATGAGGTCAAATGACAGACAAGTGGGCAGCAGCTCCCAGGCTCTGCTTGGGGTGCAAGGATGCTGTGAGGCCCAAGTCCCATGTGGGCTGTTTGTCCTGTGGACTGTGGGATGTGAGAAGGCCCCAGTCTGAACAAAGCAGTCAGTGACAACAATACTTGGAACTTGAGATCTCTCAGGCCCAAGGTGGAGGCACCATTTCCTCACTGGGAGCGTTTGGTTCTGGGGATGCCATGTTTGATGCTCACCCACATGCAGAGCTCCTGACTGACTGCAACACCACACTGCTCATATCAGCCGTGATATAACACAGTGGTGCTGTACTCACTGAGCTTGTCTCCCCTTAACAGCGCAGTGACTCTTACATCACTGTAATCCTGACCACTGCCACTACTCAGTAATTCTGACATCACTGCTCTCTACACCACTGAGACAACACAATGACTCAGGTGTCAGAAAGCTCCTATCCACTGCCACAGCACAGTGACTCCAACATCATCATGCTTGTACCCTCTATCATAGAATCCTAGAATATCCTGTGCTGGAAAGGACACGCAAGGATTATCAAGTCCAACTTCTGGCTCCATGCAACCACCCAAATAGCTGACCATATCACTGAGAGTGTTGTCTGAATGCTTCTTGAACTCCAGCAATCTTGGTGTTGTAACTCCTTTCCTTGGGGTCCTCGTCCAGTGCTCTCCGTTGGACACACTCCCATAGTTTATGTCCTTTATGTTCTGCAATGCCCAGCAGTGCACCCAGTGCTCCAGGTGAGGCTGCAGCAGTGCAGAACAGAGAGGGACAATGACCTTCGCTCAACCAGGACCCCCAAATCCCTTCTAGCACAACTGTGTCCCATCCCCCAGTCAGTGTGTATGTCCAGGGTTGACCCTCCCCAGGTGCAGAATCTGGCACTTGTTCTTGTTATACGTCATGTGGTTGGTGGTTGTCTAGATCTCTACCTTGTCCTCATCTCTCTCCTAGTCCTCTCCACCCTCAGTGGAGGCAACAGCTTCATCCAAGTCAGCATCGTTAGCAGACTTGCTCAGAACATCCTCTGGTCCTACATGCAAGTCATTGATGAAAACTTTTAGGAGAAGTGTCCCTAAATGGAGCCCTGGGGAACCCTGCTAGTGGCCAGCCACCAGCCTGATCTGCTGAAATCCTTCGGGCCCGTCTCCTTGGCCATATGCTCACCCATCATATTATGTTTCTGTCTAGCCCTTTGCAGGACACTTTGTCCTGAAGGATACGCGGAGGAACAGTATTAAAATCCTATATGAAATCCTAAGCAATAACATCAGTTGGCTTCCTTTCATCAATTAGGTGGGTGACTTCTTAATAAAAGGACCTTAAGTTCAACAGGACCTTCCCTTCATGAACTCGTGTTGGCTGTTTCCAATGACAGAATTGTCTTTCAAGTGTTTTCATTAACTCCCAGCATCATTTTCTCCATAATTTTATCAGGCACCGAATTGAGACTGTCAGGTCCGTAATTGCTGATTTCATCTTTCTTCCTCTTCTTTCAAACATCTGCCAGCTTCCTGACAACTGGGAACTGGCATGACCCAAGACAACTTCTTTTGCCACTCAAATGAGAGCCCAGAGCAAACTGAGGTGTCATCAGTGAAAGAATGTAGATGTGCAATAGCTTTGTAATGCCTTGAATGGCAGAGTGTGACAAAGACACCACAGAGGAAGATCTGGCTCTTCTGTTGTGAGCTCATCCATTTGGTCAGCAGAGTAACATGACATGCTCCATGGGGTCAGATACAAAAGGCACACTGGGTACCCTCAGTACAGGGCTGTGGTGGCATTTAGGATGGTCAAGAATACCTCCCTTCTGGCCCTCAGCTGATGCTCAGGAAGGAGGTGTCTATCTCAGAGGTTTTCCACCATGCTTTACAAGCACCAGCACACAACTAGGAACACCCCAGGCACCTTGGGCATCACTGAGTGTGTCTGTGTGAGCAATGGAGTCCCTGCTGAATGAAGACCAAGCATTCAGAATAGGGGCTCACACACAGACACCTCACTGTACACATTGGAACACAATTAAGAGGACTTCCGGCTCCCATGGACCTCTGGGGAACTGATCCCATTTCAGCCCCAGGCTTTCCATCAGATGATGTGATGCCGAACCCTATGGTTGGGATGAGATTGTCTGATAGTAATAGGACAAAGGGAAATGGCTTTAAATTAGAGGGAGGAGATTTTGGTTTCATGTTGGGAACAAATTTTCTACTCAGAGGAAGTGGAACAGGTTGCCCAAAGATATTCTGTGTGCGCCATCCTTGGAGGCATTCAAGGTCGGGATGGATGGGATACTGGTCATCCTGATCTGGTGGTTGGCAACCCTGCCCATGGCTGGGGGCTTGGAACTAGGTGCTATTTAAAGTCCCCTCCAAGCTAAGCCTTTCTATGATTCTGTAATGTTATGCCTGCACTGCCTCAGCTCTACCACTACTCAGAACAGGGGAAGTCATCCCCTCCCTGTCCCTGTTTGTGTGACATTTTTGTTACGGGTCATGAGCAAAGGTTTCCAGATTTGGCATTTGCTTCCCTCACGGTAAAACTTCTTTTGGTAGGAAAAAAAAACGTGCTTCTGGAATCCAGTGGACATGTTGATTAATTGAGCTGACTTGGAAGTACATTCTGCAGTGATGACTGTGCTGTCTTGCAGGAGCTGTCAGCTCGGGAGGGCCGTGGATATCTCCAGGGAGAGAAGGAAATCACCTCCTCTGCTGCTGAGCTGGGCTGGGCTCCTGGGACACAGGGAGCTGATACAAGTGGGCAGTGCTACAGAGAGACAGTTGTGCCCAGGAGCAGCTCCTGTGCACTACGCAGCAGGGCTGGTGGCATCATCTGCAGCAGAAAGGGAGGATAGAAGGAAGAGAGCTTACAGGCTGTGTGGCACAATAGCAGGCTGTGAGATCACTGGAGGTGCATTGCTCACTATTCTTGAAAAGGTAAGTCTTTTCCTCCAGGCAATGAATCTGCTTTTCCTGGAGAGATTGCTAAATCTGGGACATACCATTGGATATCTGGCTGAAGATGCTCCATGTTTCTTTACTGTGGAGAAAGACCTGCTCCAGATGTGGGCTTATTTGCTGAAGTGTCAGAGCACAGCCGTGAGTGCTGCGTGTCCCAGGACAGCTGCGGGGTGTGCAACCGGGGGTGCAGCTGTGTGCCCAGGGCTGTGGTGCAGAGCAGGGTCCCTGCTGTGCCCCAGGGGCTGTGTGCCAGGGAAGGGACTCTGCTGTCTTCCAGGCTCAGCACTCAGCCTGCCCGGGGAGCTGCCCAGAGCGCTGCGGGGAGACGTGTGGGGGGAAGGAGCCCCCCGGCAGGGCATGGGGCTTCTGCTGCCACAGCTGCTGCCTGGGGCAGGGGGCTCACAGCTACGCTGCACCCCAGAGTGTTTCCAAGAGCACTTTGCGAGTGGAGAGACAAGGCAGGGATTTTCTATTTACTGTTCTTAAGGAATTGGAAAGAGTTGAAGGCAGAAATCTGAAAGGAGCTGACAAGTTTGATCACAGCTCTGAGAATCCTGAATTGTACCTCCCTCAATCTGCTGTTATATGATCAATCTCCTCATGTGCTTTCAGCCTCTCCTCTCCCAAAGGACAGCACCAGCTGAGATAATCGTACCTTTTTTTTTTTTTTTTTTTTTTTTTTCTGCAGTCATGAACATGGAACTACCCTGCAAACAGCAGCTTTCCCTAAGAGAAATTTAAGTGCACAGGGGTAGGGATGGACACCCTTAGTGCAGACAGGGTAAAGATATGAGACATGGAAACGGCTTTTAAGAGGAAAATATCCAGGAGGCTGGGATATGATTAGGCAATGTGAGGAAGGTTAAAGATCCTACAGCTTCTACTTCTTATAGAATAATGAACCTCATGAAATAAAACT
This sequence comes from Gallus gallus, assembly GCF_016699485.2. Lineage (NCBI taxonomy): Eukaryota > Metazoa > Chordata > Aves > Galliformes > Phasianidae > Gallus > Gallus gallus. The sequence goes on along the minus strand of NC_052564.1, from coordinate 1,641,287 downwards.
GAAGTCATGGAGCAAAATGAACACTGTGCTTAAAGAAGGAAAATCTTTTATAGAATGGTAGGAGGACTATCATTGACAACGTTCTTGTATTGTCATTATCTTCTGCACTCTGAACAGGACTCCATGCCCAGGAACCGCAGATGCCCACCAGCAGCTCCATCAGCGAGTTCCTCCTCCTGGCGTTGGCAGACACGCGGCAGCTGCAGCTCCTGCACTTCTGGCTCTTGCTGGGCATCTACCTGGCTGCCCTCCTGGGCAACGGCCTCATCAGCACAGCCGTAGCCTGCGACCACCGCCTGCACACCCCCATGTACTTCTTCCTCCTCAACCTCGCCCTCCTCGACCTGGGCTGCATCTCCACCACTCTCCCCAAAGCCATGGCCAATGCCCTCTGGGGCACCAGGGCCATCTCCTACACAGGATGTGCTGCACAGGTCTTCTTCTTTGTCTTCTTCCTCTCGGCAGAATATTGCCTTCTCACCATGATGTCCTATGACCGCTACGTTGCCATCTGCAAGCCCCTGCACTACGGGACCCTGCTGGGCAGCAGAGCTTGTGCCACCATGGCAGCAGCTGCCTGGGGCAATGGAATCCTTAATTCTCTGCTGCACACTGCCAGTACATTTTCCCTGCCTCTGTGCCAAGGCAATGCTGTGGATCAGTTCTTCTGTGAAATCCCCCAGATCCTGAAGCTCTCCTGCTCAAAATCCTTCAAAGCCCACCTCAGGGAAGTTGGGTTTCTCCTTTTTAGTGTCTGTTTAGCCTTTGTGTTTTTTGTCTTAATTGTTGTGTCCTATGTGCAGATCTTCAGGGCCGTGCTGAGGATGCCCTCTGAGCAGGGACGGCACAAAGCCTTCTCCACGTGCCTCCCTCACCTGGCCGTGGTCTCCCTGTTTCTCAGCACTGTCTCTTTTGCCCAACTGAAGCCCTTCTCCATCTCCTCCCCATTCCTGGATCTGATGGTGTCATTTCTGTATTCTGTTCTCCCTTCAATGCTGAACCCTATAATCTACAGCATGAGGAACAAGGAGGTCAAGCATGCCCTCAGCAAAGTGTTGCAAAATGTGCACTATTCCAGCTTCAATAAAGTGTGCATCTGCCTCACATGATTCCCAGTGATGGTTCTTTATACTTTATGTATGTTTGATTTTGTGTGTGTGTGTGTGTGTTAGTGTGATACCGTAATCTGTAAAAATGCTGCAGTCTATTCCACTTCTTCTTAGCCTTCCACTTTCTGTTTTCTCACACCAAGAGCTCATGTAAACACGGAACCAGGCTCCCTGAATAAGTTAAAAGATGCTTAAAAAGCTTTCAGATTGTACTTTTCCTTTGGTCTTCTCTCTTCCTGCCTCATCTGGATGTGGGGGAGGTACAGCCACGGACATTACATCTGATGTTTGGAAGGCATTCCTTACATTTCTGAGATCTTGATGTGAGGCACGGTACAGGTGTGGAACAGGTAGCCCAGAGAAGTTGTGGCTGCCACATCCCTGCAGATGTTGATGATGTCAAAGGCCCCAGGCATCCAGATGTACCGGCTGACAGCTCTTCCCACAGCAAGGTAGTTGGAACTGGATGGAACAGGTATTTATGGTCCTTCCAACCCAATCTGCTCAAGGATTCTGTGATTCCTGTCACTCTCTTCCAACTCAGGATCTTGTTTGCTTAGGCATTCCCTGATCGTCTCCTCTATCACCAAGGGCACATCTGTCTTGCACCAACGTTTCCCACCTGTCTCTGGCACCTAGGATTCCAAGAAGCCCAATCCAATTAATAAACACTGAGGTCAGGAAGAAAAGGAGTATCAGAGACTTTTCTATGTCCTGTCTCACCAGGTTCCCTGCCCCATTCTACTGTGGGCCCACATTCTCCCCAGCCTTCCTTTTGTAGCCTACATCTTTCTTACAGCATTCCCCACAGGTACCCAGCAGAGTACCTCTCCCCATTGGTTCCTCTATGGCTTGGGTAAGGAAACTGCCATATGTCCCCTCCAGGGATCTTCAGGATGGTGTATGCCCTGCTGTGCTGTCCCTGCAGCAGATACTTGAGTGAAAAAGGCCCAAAATGTGGACAAGGGCCTGGCAACATGAGGCTCCAATCTGTCTGGAGAGGGCACCTTCCACTTGATCTTCCTGATCAGGAAGCCAGGAACTGACACTATTGTGCTCCTCTGTTCTTCATTTCCTTTCTCTCTGACCTGGCTGCTCTGCCATCCCCAGGCAGAGCTCAGTGCACCCTCACAGAGGGCAGTTGCCCTTCCTTGTCTCCTCGCCCATTCATCATAAAGACTCTGTATCCCTTTTGTGCTTCATTCCAGTTCTGGAAGCCATTTAACCGTGTCCCTGTGGTCCAAACAAGTGCTCAGGCCTGCTACCGTATGAAAATTTCTAGTTCATCATGTTTTGGTTTTCTCATTAGTGTAAAAACAAATAAGAAACCACCCTAATGGGGAAGCACCATTGGATTTAGCCTGGCTGGATAGCTCATTTATTATATTTGTATTCAGAAGATGGTAAATAGACATTAGATCCATTGTGGGGCTCAGGCTTGTCCAAGCAGCACGGACACTCTTAAGGCATGGCTTTCCTGAAGGCCCTGTGCTGCATTTGCAGCTGCATGTGAGTGTGCTGGACAGCCCAGGGAACTGGCATGACACTCGGCTGCTTCTGATGACATTCACGTAAGACCCCACTAAACCTCAGGTTTCATCAGTTGGATAAACGTGTGTTAGCTTTGTAGTGCCTTGATGTCCAGAAAATGCAGCTGTTGGAGAAGAGAGAAATATATGGCTCTTCTTTCATGAGCTCATCCATTCAGTCAGCTGCATAACTCTGCATACTCTATGGAGACAAGTGGAAAATGCACACTTGAGCACCCCAAATGCAGGGGTCTGTTGTCATTTAGGATGGCCTCTATCCCCTCTCTGGCCTTCAGCTAATGCTCAGGAAGGAGGTGTCTATCTCAGGGATTTCCCACACACTTTACAAGCACCAGCACACATCCAGGGGCACCAAAGGCACCTTGGTCACCACCCAGGGTCTGTGTGTGAGCAACTGACTCCACACTGAAGGACCAAGGACTCCGAGCAGGAGCTCACATGCAGGCTACTCCTTGTGCACACCTGAACTGAACCAGAGGAATCCCAGCTCTTGTGGGTCCGTGGGGAGCTGAATCCCATTTCAGCCCCAGGGTTTCCATCAAGGGATGAGATGCCTGCAATTGCCTCAGTTGGATAACTGCCCTGCTCTCCTGGGCAGCAGAGCTTGTGCCATCATGGCAGCAGCTGCCTGGGGCACCGGGGTTCTCTATTCCCTGATGCACACTGCCAATACATTTTCACTGCCACTCTGCCAAGGCATTGCCATCAACCACTCTGCCAAGGCATTGCCATCAACCGGTTCTGCTGTGAAATCCCCCAGATCCTCAAGCTCTCCTGCTCTCGTTGTTACCTCAGGGAGTTTGGTCTTATCATATTTAGTGCCGTGATCTTTTTTGGATGTTTTTTCTTTCATTCTATTCTCTTATGTGCCGATCTTCAGGGCTGTGCTGAGGATGCCCTCTGAGCAGGGATGGCACAAAGCCTTCTCCACGTGCCTCCCTCACCTGGCCGTGGTTTCCCTGTTTGTCACCACTTGCATGTTTGCCTACCCTACCTGAAGCCCCCTTCCATCTCGTCCCCATCCCTGGACCTGGTGGTGGCAGTGGTGTACACAGTGGTACCTCCAGTAATGAGCCCCATGATCTACAGCATGAGGAACCAGGAGATCAAGCAAGCTCTCAGGACACTGTTTGGAGATACATTGCTTCGGCACCACTAAAATGGAAAAGCTCGGACTGCCTTTATTTCATCTCCTTCGCCCTCACTCCTGCTTTGTTGTTCCTATGGTAATTTTAATTCCAATAAAGCAGTACTGTTCATCACATTTCTTCTTTATTTTCTACCTTTGTCTTCTGTCCTGCAATCCTAAAGGACAAAAGTAACCCAGATAAAGAAATCATCAGAATATCATTGATCTCATCTCCCACCTCCTCTGGATCCCAGAGAGCAGCCCTGCACACAGGAGGGGTGCAGGAACCAAGAGCCCAACTGCCACACGGAGCTGCAGCCCTGCTGTCTGTGGGGCTGCCCCTCACCGCCCAATTGCCTCTCCCTCTCTGCTGCCTTTTGATTGTGCTGCAGCTGCTTCCCTGGAGCCACGGCCATGGGCAGCAGCAGGACGGGGTCTTTCCAGTGCTGCTCCCTTTGCAGCACCACGCTGTTCTCCTTTCTCCTTGCAGTTGTGTCAGCCCTCAGGTCCTGCGTTACGTAGCAGACCAAGGAGAAACACTTTGCCTGATGTGTGCCTGGAATTGGCTCAAAGGCTTGGAAGAGCATTGCCATGTCAACAGACGGAAGGCTAGAGACTTGGGGGAGGAGAGTCCTGTGAAAAATGAGATGGCCTTGCTCTGTCCAAAACATTCTGATTGTGCTATAAGAGGTTCTGACTGCAAACTTGTTTTTGATGGACCTGTTTATTGCCAACTCACTCTGAGCCCGGGATGGCACACCTGTACATCTATGTGAGAAACACGCTCAAGATCAACAGTTTCTAAGCAGGCCAAGATCTCTGTGAAAAGCCATTTATTCATTAGTGCAGTAATGGGCGCACACCCCCTACTGACAAGGGAGAAATTGCACAACTAGTCAGAGAAATCCATCGCGTTATATACCCTGGGTCCGACGCAGGTAAAGCCTCTCCTGGCACTCATTGCTTGAGCGTCTCAGGCTCACAACCTTCTGACGCTGGTGCTACCTGACATTTCCATACAATGCCTGTTACTTTGTTTTTAGGTGTGTTCTGTACTTTGTATGGCGCTAGGAGGACAATATTATCAACAATCTGCCCACTAGTTCTGTCCTGTACCGGACTCTCTCCTGCCCTATAGAATTACCTTACCTAGTATTGCCTGTGCCAATTCTTCCCAGGTCTGAACGCCCCAGTCTCAACCTTACTCTGTTCAGCAGCTTTCTTTGTGACTGGGAATTTCCACTGCAAAAACACCATCTACCTCTCACATGGTTTTACTCACCATTTACTTCATGACACTTTACACCTTACTTCAAGATGTACTCAGACTTTATTCCAGGTTTACTCAGACTTTAATTCAAGTTTATTCACAGTTTACTCCGTGTTTACTCTTACTTTTCTCTTGTTTTTTCTCACACGGTACTCCAGGTGTTCTCTCACCTTGCTTCATGTTTTACTCTCACTTTACTCCAGAATTACTCACACTTTACTCCAGGTTAACTCACACTTCTGTGATTAGTCACACTTTTCTCCTCATTTTTCTCACTCTTTTCTCTGGGTTACTCAAACTCACACTTTGGGTTCATTCATGCATTACTCAAGCTTTCTTCTTAGCTTTTTCCAGGTATTACACACACTGCTCACCGGGTGTACTCACACTCTGTTCCAGGTGTATCACAACTTCTTTCAGGTTTTACTCACACTTTACGCCTGCTTTCCTCCGACTATAACCACTCTCTGTGCTGGGTGTAGTCACACTCTAGTCCAGCTGTACTCACACCTTACTCCGGGTTTTACTCACACTTCACTGAAGGTTTACTCACACATTATACAAGGTTTACTCACACTTCACTTTATGTTTATTCACACTTAACTCCGCGTTTACTCACATATTACTTCTTGTTTACTTATATTTTATGGAGTGTTTACTCAAACTTTGCTCAAGGTCTACTCACTTTTTACTTAGTGTTTTACTCTCCCTCTCCTCCAGCTTTACTCACACTTTACTGCAGATTTACCTATATTTATTTCCGATTTTATTCAAACCTTACCTTTGGTTTCCTCACACTTTACTCTGGGTTTATTCTAACTTTTCTCTGGGTGCACTCACATTTTACTCCGAGTTTTCCTACAGTTTAATCAGGTTTTTACTCTCCCTCGACTCCCGGTTCACTCACACTTGACTCCATTTTTATTCACAATTTACTCTGTGTGTGCCCACACATTACTCAGCATTTTCTCCAGGTTTTACTCACACTTTACTCATGTTTTTCTCACACCTTACTCTAGGTTTACTCTTATGTTTCTCCTGGTTTTACTAACACTCTATTCTAGGTTTTCACACACTTTACCTTTGGTTCAGTCACTACTTCGGGCGTACTCACACTTTACTGTGTATTTGGCACACACTTCACTTCATGTTTATTAACACTTTACTCCATGTTTACTAACACTTTACTTCCAGTTTACTCACACTTTTCTTTAGGTTTTCACAGATATTACCGTGGGTTTTGTCACAGATTACTCTGGGTTTACTCTTACTTTTCTCCTGGTTTTACTCACTCTCTACTTAGGTTTTACTCACATGTTGCATTGGTATTATTCACACTTTTCTCTGGCTTTTACTCACCGTTTACTCCAAGTTCATTCACTCTTTACTTCCAGCTTACTCACAGTTTACTCTGGGTTTTTACTCACACTGTACTCTGGGTTTTTCTCAGACTGTACCAATGTTTTACTCACACTTTACTCCAGGTTTACTCTCTACTTACTCAGGGTTTACTCACACTTTACACCACACTTTTGTCCATGTATACACATCCATCAGTCCAGGTTTTTTCACACTTAAATCCATGTCTTCCCATGCTAAACTGCAAGTCTGCTCACAGATTACTCCCAGTTTACACACACTTTACCACAGGTTGTCATACTCGACACCGGGTGTACTCATGCCTTTCTCTGGGTTTTACTCACACTTTAGTCTGGGTTTACTCTCACCTTGCTTTGGGTTTATGCACACTTTACCAGGCTTTACTCATACTCTTCTAAGGGTGTATTCACAGCTTACTCTGGGTTTTACTCACACTTTCCTTTGGGTCTACACACACTTTACTCTGGGTTTAGTCACACACTACGCCAGGTGTACTCACACTTTACTCTGAATTTATTCACTTTTCTCTGGGTTTACTCACACTTTTCTACAGTATTTACTCAGCCTTTACTTCAGGTTTACTTGAACTTGCTAAATCAAGTTATTGCTGCTGATAACAGATGCTTTTCTACATTCTTAGACAGTTAGCATAGACAGTGGGTCTCCCATTTTTCCAAATAACATCATTATCTATCCTATGTCTGGAATGCAAGGTAGCAGGGTCAGACAGTAAAACCACAAATTATCAAAGAATCAGCAGATTATTGAATGGGGTTGTGGCCGATGGGACAACCAACCAGAGCCAGCCAAGCGTCCTCCATCCTACCCGAAGCCCAAGAAAATAACACAACTACCTTTGTCAGAAAGACCACCGTACATGTGTACAACTCTCTTTTGGGGACACATTGCAATAAACCAGCCTTTTCTTAGACATTGAATGCATATGTTTGCAGCTTGCTCTTTAAGTAGGTGCTTTTCTTGCCCTCCACTGTGTAGGCTAGGTGACAACATCCCCTCTGCATCCAGCATGTGTGCAGTGCACATTAAACATAGCTGTGTTATTACTACTCTGTGGTTACAGAGTTTCATTTCTGCACATCGGTTCTGTCCCTCACTTCAGTGCTCGTCAGCCCTCCTCAAAAGCGCTCAGTCCCGGCACCTTCCCATCAAGTCGAACAGATCACCACTCTGCCGGGCTTGAAGTGGGCCCTGGGAGAAGAACCCTTCTGCATAGTGAGGGGAGGCTGCAGGCCCGAGTCCTAGATCTCAGCCCCGGGCCGCTTCCCCAACGTGCTTCAATCACTTCCCACATGGCCTCAGCACACACAGTGCGGCTCCTTGGGGTGGAATGGGAAGCGGCAGCCGGAAGGGCCCCCCGGTGCTGCCCTAGTAATGAGCAACGGGCCACGAGGCAGGGATAGATATGTTGAGGTGAGGTCACTTGTGCAAGCAGAACTCACCACCTTGGAACAGGCATGTGGCTGAGATGGTGTTTGAGAGGTTATTTCAGTCTCTGGAGATGACAGACCTGCAGCAGGAACAAGGCTGGCAAAGCGCCTTGGAAGACATTCTTTCTGTAGTAGTCAATAGGACAACCTTGAGTTCAGGGCTGAGCTCTGTACCTTTAGGAATGCAGCTCGTGGTCATTCCCCTGTCTCTGGTAAGCCGGCAGAAGGCACCAGCTGGGCAGGTGGATTGAGAGATCCCTTCTGCTTGAGAAGCTGATTGCCTGCATTCAGGAAGAGGCCTTGGGTCCTTGTTTTCACATCCCTTGCTCGTTAGCACATGATGGGCGCATAACTTGGACATGTCTTCCTGAACGGTGTACATCAGGCTTGTGACTTGAAAGGTTATGGTGAGATTTCATCTGTGTGGTCAGCTGTCAGGCTAAATGAAGCTGATGAGTTGGTACACTTCCTGGAGGGTAGATTGTGAGATGATGGCACTTTCCGTCTACCGGGACTGGTGGAAGACATTTGGTACGGCCCTGTATGAGACCCTTCTCTCTGAAGAGAGAGGCATGAGGCATGAATTGATGGATGGACCACTCACTGTATGTGGAATTGGATGGATGGTCACAGCCTGAGTTGTGGACAACAGCTCAGTGGCTGTGTGGATACAATGATATTTTTCAGGGGTCTGCAGCTGGTACTGGTGCTATTTAACCTCTTTGTCGCTGACTTGGACAACAATGTTGAGTGCACGTTCAGCAAGTTTTTGGGTGACACCAATTTCTGTGATGTGGTCAACACAATAAAGAGAAGGGATGACACCCAGAGGGACCCTGACAAGCTACAGATGTAGGTCTGTGAGAATCTCGTGAAGATCAAGAAGGCCATGTGCAAAGATATTCACATGGGTCAGAGCAATCCCGAGCAGAAATGCAAGCAGAGTGCAGAATGCACTTAGAGCAGTCCAGAGGAGAAACACGGAGGGTGTTAGTTGATGAAAAACTCAACACAAATCAGCAGTGTGCACTTGCAGCCCAGAAAAACAACCACACCCAGGGCTGCATCAAATGAAGTGTCCACCCTTCAAATCCATCTCACACATCTCTCCACAGAGATAAGGATGTGACGTGGGACCATGCCAAAGGCCTTTCAGAAGTCCAGGTAGATTTTTGTACAGGTCTGTGTAACTGATGCATTGTCAAAGTGTCCTCATTGTTATTCTGACCATAAAGAACCACAAAATTTAATGAAGCTTTGGGAAAATACTGATTTCCCGTTTAGATATTGAAAATGTTGAGCTAAACAAAATCTAGTAAATCCATGAACTAAGGTTGTGTTACAGTAAAATCCATCTTTTTACAGCACACACAAGGAAATAATTGTGTATTAGATTGTTTCTTTGCTTACAGCTGGCACCTGGTAGATACGTGTGTTTCTGTAACTTAGCAACCTTCACTTCAGTATCCAGAGAGCTCCTATTGGAATGGCCTGCAGTTCAGCAGTGACCAAAGCATTCAGAAGTGAATCATTACCCGAGCTGCAGTGACACAACAGACTGGGTGTGAAAGCAAGAAGAGAAATAACTAACTGCTACACAGGGGTAATTTAGGAAGTTACTGATAAATATTAGGAAAGGAGGTCAGGACATGAGAGAACAGAACTGAAGTACAAAAATAGGAAATCACTACAGTTACACTGAACAGGTAAGGAATAAGAGGCATGTGAAATCTTAACTGACACTGAGCTGATTTCTGTGTTGGAAATCTTTTAAATTATATAAAATATTAGTCAAATGTGTTGTGGGTTAGGTGTAGTTTCAATTAATATATTAAGGTGAAAGGGACGCCAAATTCAATAGCTGTCCCCAAGTGTGCAGTGAAACCTGCAGAGAAACCTGAGTTCCAGGTGATTTGTGGGTCCCCAGTACGTCCCATACAGCACACAGCCAGCCCTGTTCTCAGCTCTGCTGAGCTCTGGGCCAGGAGAGGGTCTGAGCCAGGCTGCCCATTCCCCAGTGCAGGCACTGAGCCCAGTAAGAAAGTGGAATGGCCCCATTTCAGCCATCAGCCCTCAGCAGATTACGGTCATAGTGTTGCTGGGATCCACTGGTGTGAGGTCTGGGGCTGGTGGTAGCTTCTTTCAACACTGTCTCCTTTCTGTTCATGCAACAGGAAGCTTTGCTGGGTCTGTGCCCTGAGGCACCTTGCTTTGTGGCCCCACCGGCATGGGGTGGCCTCCAGCGCCCCAGGATCACCTCTGCCAGCTCCTTCCCCTTTTGAGCTCTCAGAGGCTGCCATCCTTGCAGTGGACTGAGCAGAAGGCTCATTCTACCCGTAGTCACAACCAGATCCTGGTGCTCCATCTACCACACAGCACGCTCATCTTGTGCCGGGGTTGTCTTTGGGGTTATGGCTTGCATGAGAGGTGGGAGACTGTCACAGGGACTTCTGCCTGGGACAGGGACTGAGCAACAGCAGCAAGGGCATAGGGCTCCAGGTCATACTTGATTCTTCAGGGAAATTTCACAACCACATCAACTCCCATCAGACCCCATCCCTCCTCTGATCTGTTTGGCCATTGATGGGTGTCTCTGTGCTGGCCGTGTTGATCAGAGTGGGGAGCAGACCCAGGTGGACAAGGAAGAGTGCTGATAAAACCTCTCCCTGGGAGTCTGGGGGTGTGCAAAATGCTTGGAATGACAATGGGCCATTATCAAAGGCATTATGTGTGCACAGGTATGCCCGAGGAATCTTCCTCCAGCCTCCCGTTTCGTTCCTGCTGCATCCCCACTGCCTCCACAGTGCCCGCTGGCATCTCCTTACCCCGCAGATACAGAAGAATCACACAGAGGCTGTGAGGCAGTCAGTACTAACCCAGAGTTCCTATGGCCTTCAGGAGAAAGAGAGCAGGGTGATGACTAAGTAGAAGTGGAAGGAATCCAAACACATTTTTAGGAACATGATAACCTCTTAGAACAATTATATATATACACATATGAACAGTAAAGAAGAATGCACCTATTCATATAAATAAATAAATACAATAAACATAAAAGAACATAAATAGGCCCATAGTGAGGAAGGCTGTGACTCATTTGTAAAGACAGATGAGAAGTTTATTGCTGCTGAAATGTGTCCATGACATAATTTTTCTCACTGCATCCTTGAGCTCCTGGTTCCTCATGCTGTAGATGAGGGGGTTCAGTGTTGGAGTCACCACCGAGTACAGAAATGACACCACCAGGTCCAGGGATGGGGAGACCAGGGAATGGGGTTTCAGGTAGGCCAGAAAGTCCGTGCTGACAAAGAGAGAGACCACGGCCAGGTGAGGGAGGCACGTGGAGAAGGCTTTGTGCCGTCCCTGCTCAGAGGGCATCCTCAGCACGGCCCTGAAGATCTGCACATAGGAGAAAAGAATGAAAGCAAAACACCCATATATGGCAAGAACACTAAGCACTATAAATCCAGTTTCCCTGAGAGAGCCTGATTCTGAGCAGGAGAGCTTGAGGATGTGGGGGATTTCACAGAAGAACTGGTTCACAACTTTACCTCGGCACAGTGCTTGAGAAAACGTACTGGCAGTGTGCAGTAGGGAATAGAGAAGCCCAGTGCCCCAGGCAGCTGCTGCCATGGTGGCACAAGCTCTGCTGCCCAGCAGGGTCCTGTAGTGCAGCGGCTTGCAGATGGCAACGTAGCGGTCATAGGACATGATGGTGAGAATGGAATACTCTGCTCCAAACAGGAAAAGAAAGAAGAAAAACTGGGTAGCACATCCTGCATAGGAGATGTGCCTGGTGTGCCAGAGGGCATTGGCCATGGCTTTGGGGAGAGTGGTGGAGATGCAGCCCAGGTCGAGGAGGGCGAGGTTGAGGAGGAAGAAGTACATGGGGGTGTGCAGGCGGTGGTCGCAGGCTACGGCTGTGCTGATGAGGCCATTGCCCAGGAGGGCAGCCAGGTAGATGCCCAGCAAGAGCCAGAAGTGCAGGAGCTGCAGCTGCCGCGTGTCTGCCAACGCCAGGAGGAGGAACTCGCTGATGGAGCTGCTGTTGGGCATTTGTGGTTCCTGGGCATGGAGTCCTGTTCAGAGTGCAGAAGATAATGACAAGACAGTTCTCACAGTCACACCTCCTGCTATACTATAAAAACTTTTCTTTCTTTTAGGACCATGTTCATTTGCTCCATTCCCTGAAACTGATTTCATGAAGCTCAGCATTCCATAAGCAGAAGCGGGTAATAAAGCTTTTTCTTTCCTCTATTTTTCTTATTTTATCCCCACTTCCTGGATATTTTCATCTGTTTCCAAGTCACATATCCTTACGCCAAGTGCACTTAGAGCCCAGCATCCCAACCTCTGTGCCCTTCAATTTCTTTTAGAGAAAGCTGCCTATTTGAAGGATAAGTGCATTATTCATGTCTGCAGAAAACGACAATAATTTCAGCTGGTTCCGTCCTTTGAGAAAGGAGACGCTGAAGGCACATTCTGTGTGACTGTATACAAAAGAAATGATTGATTAAAGTATAATTCAGGAGTCTCAGGGATGTGTTCAAAGTTTACAGGTGCTTTTAGATTTCAGCCTCCAATCCTTTTCCCTTCCCTAAGGATATAAAAGAAAAATCCCTGCTTTGTCTCTCCTCTCGCAAAGTGCTCTTGGAAACACTCTGGAGAGCTGTGTAGCTGTGATCCCCCTGCCCCAGGCAGCAGCTGTGGCAGCAGAGGGCCCCTGCCCTGCCAGGGGGCTCCTTCCCCCCACACGTCTCCCTGCAGCTCCCTGGGCAGCTCCCCGGGCAGGCTGAGTGCTGAGCCTGGCAGGCGGCAGAGTCCCTGCCCCGGCACACAGCCCCTGGGGCACAGCAGGGACCCTGCTCTGCACCACAGGAATGGGTACCTGCATCTGGACTGGATCTTTTTCCCTGAAAAAGAAACACAGAATGTTTGCAGCCTCATCTGCAATGAGATGTCCCAGTCAGTGATACCTCCAGGAAAATGAGCTGCATTGCCTGCAGCAAGAAACTTACCTTCTTAAAAGATGAGAGCAATGCTCCGCCAGTGAGCTCACAGCCTGCTCACACTGTACACATCCTGTAATCTCTCCGTCCTTTTTGTTATATCCTCATGCCACCTGCACATCATGTCCCTTGCCCTTTTGTGCTGTACAGAGGAGCTGCTCCTGGGCACAGCTCTATAGTGCTGCCCACTTGTAGGAGCTCCCTGTGTCCCAGGAGCCCAGCCCAGATCAGCAGCAGAGGATGTCATTTTCATCCTTCCCACTCATCTCCCCTGAGATGTCCCTGGGTCTCCATGGCCAACAGCTCCTGAAAGACAACAGCATGGTGACTGTACTTTGAAATCTGCTGCATTAACCACCAAGTGTCCAGTGGACAGTGAAAAATTACAGACATTCAGTTATTCCTACCAGAGAATGTTTGCTGTAACCAAAAGGGCACACAGTGAAGGACAGGGAGGGGTGGACTTCCCCTGGGCAGGGCAGTGATCCAGCTGAGGCAGTGCAGGCATCTCATCCCTAGGTGGAAACCCTGTGGCTGAAACGGGATTCAGCTCCCCACGGACCCACAGGAGCTGGGATTCCTCTGGTTCAGTTCTGGTGTGCACAAGGAGTTGCCTGCATGTGAGCTCCTGCTCTGAGTCCTTGGTCCTTCGGTGGGGAGTCAGTTGCTCACACACAGACCCTGGGTGATGACCAAGGTGCCTCAGGCAGCTTCAGCAGATGAAACCTCTGTTTTCTATTGGCTCACATGTAAATGGCGTCAGAAGCAGCCAAGTATCATGCCAGTTCCCTGGGCTGGCCAGCACACTCATGTGCAGCAACAAATGCAACACTTGGCCTTCAGGAAAGCCATGGCCCAGTTGCAGGCCTGAGCTCTTGTTTGGACCACAGGGACATGGTTTAATGGCTTCCACAACTGGACGGCCGCACAAGGGGAATACAGAGTCTTTACAGAGGATGTGATTTTTTTTCGACCCCACTCACGTCTCCTGAGAATTTCCTGGGTCTCCATGGCCAACAGCTCCTGGAAGACAACAGCATCATGATTGCATTTTGTCTTGGATCTGCAAATGATGTCTAGATTGTTGGAATAGCATGACCCTCTTGCCATGGCTTGCTGCATGCACCACTCCCACTTGGCATCACGTTGTAATGCACAGCTGTTGTAGGCTGTGAGGATGTCCAGTATGAACAGGTAGTTAACCAGAATGCAACATTCAAGTTCAGAAGTTTCATATCCAAGTCAGAGGCACCATTGCCTCACTGGAAGAGTTTGGCTCTGGAGATGTCATGTTTGATGCTAACTCACATGCAGAGGAGGAATTAATGACTCTAAGCATCTCAGCAACAATATGCAGGAAGTGTTCTGAATAGCTATAACCAGAGAGGATGCTGTCTTCTGAACACCAGAACCATGGTGTGGATGCAAGATCGAGCCAGGTTAAACCCACTGATGCTTCTGATTTGGGATGCTTCCTGGAGCGTCTTTACCTAATGTATTCATCCAAAGGAATAAACAAGACGGAGCAGATTACCTTGAGTGTGACCACGTGGCATGTGCAGGACAGCCAGGGGATCAGGCCCAGCCAACATGGATTCATGAATAACGGGTCCTGCTTGACCTCCCTGCTCCTACTATGACCAGGTGACCTGCCTGGTGCACGAGGGGAAAGCTGTGGATGTGATCTACCTAGACTTTGTCAAAGCCTTTGATTCTGTCTCCCACAGCACTCTCCTGGAGAAGCTGGCAGCCCATGGCTTGGGCAGGTGTTCTCTTTTCTGGGTAAAGAACTGGCTGGATGGCCAGGCCCAGGGGGTGGTGGTGAATGGAGTTAGATCGTGCTGGTGGCCAGTCATGAGTGGTGTTCCTCAGGGGTATGTACTGGGACCTGCCCTGTTTAATATCCTTACTGATCCAATGGCTGATGACAGCAGGATGAGCTTTAGCAAGACAAAGTGCTGAGTCCTACACTTTGGTCATGATAAGTCCACGCATTGCTAATGGCCTGGGGCAGTGTGGCTGGCCAGCTGAGAGGAGGAAAAGGAGCTGCGTGTGTTAACGAAGCACAATTGGTTCCGGATGAAACATGCAAAATTTCATCCAAGCTTAAGAAAATATTTCTTTACTGTATGCTGCTGATAAGCAGAAGTGGCTGCCCAGAGAGTTACCTTCCCTGTAGGTATTCAAAAGACTTGTAGTGCCACTCTTGGAAATGCAATTCTGCAGCCCTATGCTCAGGTGGAGGCCTGTGGCGAATGGTGTTCCCAGAGGTTCATCTTGGGATTGGTGATCTTCATCATGTTTATGAGTGAAATAGACAGTGGGATGGAGTGTACCCTCAACAAATCTGATGATGACACCAAGCTGAGGGGTGCAACTGATACAACAGAAGGAAGATATGTCATCCAGAGGGGCCCGAACAAACGTGAAAAGTGAGCGAATGTGAACCTGATGAGATTCAACAAGCCCAAATGCAAGGTGTTGAACATGGGTTGGGGCAATCCCAGATATGTGCACAGGCTGGGAAAAGATCTCACTGAGAGCATCTCTGCGGAGCAGGATTTGGGGGCCTGATGGACAAAAGGCTGGACATGAGCAAGCAGTGTACACTTGCAGCCCCAAAGACCAACAGCATCCTGTGCTGCAACCAAGGGGGCTGGCCAGCACAGTGAGGGAGTTGTTTGTCCCACCTGCTCCAACCCCATCACACCCCATATGGATTACTGCATCGAGGCCTGGGGCTCCCAACACAAGAAGGATGTGGAGCTGTTGGAGTCCATTTAAGAGGAGATCCACCAAGATGATCAGAAGGACGGAGAGCTTCTCCTATGAAGACAGGCTGAGGCAGCTGTGCTTGTTCAGCTAGGAGAAGAGAGGGCTCTGGGGAGACCTCACTGCGGCCTTCCAGTATTTGAAAAGAGCTCATAGGCAGGAAGGAAATCAACTTTCTGCACAGTATGAATATGGTAGGACAAGGAGAAAGAGTTTCTACTAAAAGAGGAAACATTTAGATTACATATTAGGAGAAAATTCTTTGCTCAGAGGGTGGTAAAGCACTGGAACAAGTTGCCCAGAGATGCTGGACCACAAGGAGGTGCTCAAGGCCAGGCTGGATTTGGCCCTGGACAACCTGATCTAATGGGTGGCAACCTGACCATGGCAGGGCAGTTAGAAGGGATATGTTAGGTTCCTTCCAACCTACCACATTCCATGACTTAATGATTCTGTGATAAGTGCCACCAAGAACGGAGCTCTAGGTCCAGCACTTGGTCTCTTACAGATCAGCCTGGGACTCTCAGTCTGTGTCCTCCAATCTGTGGAGAACCCCTGGAAACAAAACAGGAGGGAGCAAGTCCTTGGCTGCATGGCTGACACCAGCTTTGGAAGCAACCTCCAGGATTCTGTCCCTGCCCTGAGCAGCTGTGGGGGATGGAGAGGTCAGTTTGACCTCTTTGAATGCTGACTTGATGATAATGAGGCTCTGGGAAAAAGAAAGAAGGGCTGAATAACGGGATGTTTTGCATCTAAGCATAAGTTCGCTGCTGTTATGAAGATTTGTTATGAAACTTGCTTGAATTCTAGCCCATTTTCAGCAGGCCATCCGGACACACACTCTTCCCACTGCTCTCCACATTTCCCATCCCTTGCACATTGCTCACTCAGATACCTCCCAACTATCTGGCTGATCCGTGACCTTCAGGGAGGTTACTGGAACCTGCTCCATCTCTCCAAAGTCTGATGGACTCTCTTGTCAACTCCTTAACTATAATTATATCTGTTCCTTCCTCTCTCTTTCTAACTCATTTCTTGTACAAGTATTCCTTGTGAAAGAAAAATCTCAGTAGATGCAGCTTGGACAGTGCATGCAGTTGATCACTGTGTTTTTCTGTTCATACAATTGCATTACTTTTCCTTCTGTTTGTTGGCAAAAAAGAGAAATCTTTAATTGCTCACGTGCAGCTGTTTTTCTGAGGAAAGCCAGTGGGAGTTGGTGCAAAGGAGGTTTAACAGAGAGTAGGTGACTCCAGAGGAGAAGAGTGATGTGAGGAGAAATAATGCAAGTCCCATGGGGCCAATGGGAGTAAAAATGGGTGGGGAAGTTGAGGACATTTGTCCACACAGTGACAGAGCAAAGCTCATTAGGGGACATCCTGGGTCAGTAGCAGTTGCCGAGTGCTGTTTTAACTTCTTGTTTAGACACAAACATAAATAAATAAATAAATAATGAGACTTCTAAAATGCCCGTTGTGCTTTTGCTCTTTAAACTCTCTCCAGATAGCTCTCCAGTTTGCTGTGCAAGTTCTGAACACTTGAAGAAGATGACAGGAAGGCACAAGGCACAGGACGGCACCTTAGGCTGTAATGTGCCCATGGGGGCATTTGCTGCTGAGTCCATCAACCTCCAGTGCAGAGAGGAGACTGCACAAAGTGCTCAAGAAGACCAAGTCAGAAGGAACAGAGAAGTTTCTTGGAGTATTAATGGGCCCCACTGAGGGCCACTAACAAGCAAGCTTCCCCAGGGACTTGTTAGAGCAGATAATTGGAAGCCATGCTGACAGGCAGGCAAAGGCACTGGGATGGTGGCTGTGATGCTGAGAAAAGCCTCCTTTGTCTTACGAAGCAGAAAGGCCAAGCCCTGATCCCCAGACCCTTGGCAGGGAGATCCTGTCCCTCCTGCTGGCTCAGGGCCCTTCCTGGGGCAGTGGGATGGAAGATTGTAGGATGCCAAATGTAAGACAAGGGGACAGCAGCTCCCAGGCTCTGCGTGGGGTGCAAGGATGTCGTGAGGCCCAAGTCCCATGTGGGCAGTTTGTCCCAGGCTGTGGGATGTGAGAAGGGCCCAGTCTGAAAGGGCCGTCCGTGACAACAAATCTTTGATCTTCAGATCTCCCAGGCCCAAGCTGGAGGTACCTTTTCCTCACTGGGAGCATTTGGTTCTGGCGATGCCATGTTTGATGCTCACCCACATGCAGAGCTCCTGACTGACTGCAACACCGCTGCGTTGTATCAGCTGTGGTAAAACACAGTGGTGCTGAACTCACTGAGCTTGTCGACCCTTAAAAGTGCAGTGACTCTGACATCACTGTAATACTGCTTGTGGCCATATCTCAGTAATTTTGACATCCTGGGATCATAGAATCATAGAATCGCTAAGGTTGGAAAAGACCCACAGGATCATCCAGTCCAACCATTCACCCATCAGCAATGGTTCTCACTAAACCATGTCCCTCAACACGACATCCAAACGCTCTTTGAACACCACCAGGCTCAGTGACTCCACCACCTCTCTGGGCAGCCCATTCCAGTGCCTGACCACCCTTTCAGAAAAGTAGTATTTCCTAACGTCCAGCCTGAATCTTCCCTGGTGCAGCTTGCAGCCATTAAACTGCTCTCTACACCACCGAGACAACACAGTGACTCAGGTGTCAGTAAGCTCCTATCCACTGCCACAGCACAGTGAGTCCAACATCATCATGCTTGTACCCACTATCATAGAATCCTAGACTATCCTGTGCTGGGAAGGACACACAAGGATTATCAAGTCCAACTTCTGGCTCCACACTACTACCCAAATAGCTGACCATATCATCGAGAGTGTTGTCTGAATGCTTCTTGATCTCCAGCAATCTTCGTTCTGTAACTCCTTTCCTTGGGGTCCTCGTCCAGTGCTCTCTTTTGGACACACTCCCATAGTTTATGTTCTTTATGTTCTGTGTTGCCCAGCAGTGCACCCAGTGCTCCAGGTGAGGCTGCAGCAGTGCAGAGCAGAGAGGGACAATGACCTTCCCTCACCCAGCTGGCAATGCCATGCTCAATGCACCCCAGGGGACAGTTGGCCTTCCTGGCTGCCTGGGCACACTGCTGACTCACGCCCAATCTGCTGTTGACCAGGACCCCCAGTCCCTTTCAGTGGGACTGCTCTCCAGTGTCCCATCCCCCAGTCAGTGTGTATGTCCAGGGTTGCCCCTTCCCAGGTGCAGAATCAGGCCCTTGTTCTAGTTGTAATTCATGTCATTGGTGCTTGCCCATTTCTCTGTCTTGTCCACAGCACTCTGCAAGGCCTCTCCACCTTCAGTGGAGGCAACAGAACCTCCCAGTTCAATATCATCAGCAAATTTGCTCAAAACATATTTTAGTCCTGCATGCAAGTCATTGATGAAAACATCAAAGAGAAGTGGTCCTCAAATGGAGCCCTGGGTAACCCTGCTTGTGACCATCTGTCAACTTAATGGAACAGTTTTACTGTAAGCCTTTGGGCCCCATCCATTGGCCAAATGCTCACCTACAACATTGTTTTTCTGTCTAACGCTATGCAGGACATTCTGTCCAGAAGTATTCTGTGAGGAACAGTATCAAAAGCACAACTGAAATCCAAAAAGTCAACATCAGTTTGCTTCCCTTGTTCATCTAAATGGATGACCTCTTCATCAAAGGACATTAAGTTCAATAGGGTTTTCCACTCATGGACTTGTATTGGCTGTGACCAAGGACAGAATTGTCTTTCAGGTGTTTTCAGTAACTCCCACCATCATTTCTTTTTCCACAATTTTTCCAGGTACTGAAGTGAGACTGACAGGTTCATAATTGCCTAGATCATCTTTCTTGCTCTTCTTTCAAACTGGAAAAAAGTTTGCCAGCTTCCTGGAATAAGGAAAGGCCAAGAATACCTCCCTTCTGGCCTGCAGCCGATGCTCAGGAAGGTGTCTATCCCAGAGATTTTCCACCACACTTTACAAGCACCAGCACACAACTAGGATCACCCCAGGCACCTTGGGCATCACTGAGTGTGTCTGTGTGAGCAATGCAGTCCCTGCTGTATAAGGACCAAGCATTCAGATGAGAGGCTCACACAGACACCTCACTGTGCAATCTGAACTCAACTAAGAGGACTTCCGGCTCCCATGAACCTCAGGGGAACTGAACATCATTTCAGCCCTGGTGCTTCCATCAGTGGATGAGATGCCTTATCCTAGGGGTAGGATGAGATGGTCTGATAGTAACAGGACAAAGGAAAATGGCTTTAAAGTAAGGAGAGGAGATTTAATTAAGCTTCTAGGAACAAATTTTGTACTCAAAGGAAGTGGAACAGGTTGCCCAAAGATATTCTGTGTGCGCCATACTTGGAGGCATTCAAGGTCAGGATGGATGAGATCCTGGGCATTCTGATCTGTGGTTGGCAGCCCTGCTGATGGCTGGGGGCTTGGAACTAGTTGCTATTTAAAGTCCCCTCCAACCTAAGCCATGCTGTGACTCTGTAATGCTATGCCTGCACTGCCTCAGCTCTATCACTGCCCAGAAGAGGGGAAGTCAACCACACCCTGTCCTTGTCTGAGTGACATTTTTGATATGGGTCATGAGCAGAGGTTTCCAGATTTGGCATTTGCTCCTCTCATGGTCTAACTTCTTTTGGTAGGAACATGCATGCTTCTTGAATCCAGTGGACATGCTGAATAATTGAGCTGACACAGAAGTATGTTCTGCAGTGATGACCCTGCTGCTTTGCGGGAGCTTTCAGCTCAAGAGGGCAATGGATATCTTCAGGGAGAGAAGGAAATCACATCCTCTGCTGCTGAGCTGGGCCAGACTCCTGGGACACAGGGAGCTGATAGAAGTGGGCAGTGCTGCAGAGAGACGGCATTGCCCAGGAGTAGCTCCTGTGCACCACACAGCACGGCTGGGTCATTGATCTGCAGGAGATGGGAAGGAGAGAAGGGTGAGAGCTTACAGGCTGTGTGGCACAATAGCAGGCTGTGAGCCCACTCGAGGTGCATTTCTCACTATCCTTGGCAAGGTAAGTCTTGTGCTCCAGGCAATGAATCTTTTCCTGCAGGGATCACTGAATTTTATTACTAAATGTAATCACTAAATTGCATATCTGGCTGAAGGTGCTCAGTGTTTCTTTACTGTGGAGAAAGGCCTGCTCCAGCTGAGGGCTTCCATGCTGCAGCATCAGAGCACAGTTTTGAGGGCTGCATGTCCAAGGACAGCTGCAGGCTGTGCCATTTGGGGGCAGCTGGGTGCCCAGAGCTGTGGTGCAGAGCAGGGTCCCTGCTGTGCCCCAGGGGCTGTGTGCCGGGGCAGGGACTCTGCCGCCTGCCAGGCTCAGCACTCAGCCTGCCCGGGGAGCTGCCCAGGGCGCTGCGGGGAGACGTGTGGGGGGAAGGAGCCCCCCAGGAAGGCAGGGCAGGGGCCTTCTGCTGACACAGCTGCTGCCTGGGGCAGGGGGATCACAGCTACACAGCACCATAGGGTGTTTCCAAAGCTGTGCTCCTCTTTGCAAGAGGAGAGAAAAGGCAGGGATTTTTCTTTTATATCCTGAGGGAAAGGAAAAGGATTGGTGGCTGAAATCTGAAGGGAGCTGTGAAATGTGAACACATCTCTGAGTACCTTGAATTGTGCCTTTCTCACTCTGCTGTTATATGAACAATCTTGTCATGCTCTTTCAGCCTCTCCTCCCCCAATGGTCAGCACCAGCTGAAATTATTGTCACTCTCTACAGATATGAATAATGTACTTAGCCTCCAAATAGGCAGATTTCTCTAACATAAATTTCTGTACATAGAAGTTAGGGTTAGGGACTCTAAGAGTAGTTGGGGTAAAGATAAGAGATGTGGAAACAGCTCCTAAGGGGAAGATAGCCAGGAGGCAGAGATATGATTAGAAGAGGAGAGGAAACTAAAAGCTTAGTTTTTAGTAAGTAGTAAGCTCCTTAAGCTTCTACTACTTACATCATTCTGCAGCTCATGAAAATAAATTCTTGCTATTGAGATAAAAGAATTTTCAAAGTGTAGCAGGAGTGTCTCCGAGAATGGTCTAGACTCATCATTATCTTATGTGCTCTGAACAGGACTCCAAGCCCAGGAACTGCAGATGCAGTTGCAACTGCCAACAGCAGCTCCATCAGCAAGTTCCTCCTCCTGGCGTTGGCAGACACGCGGCAGCTGCAGCTCCTGCACTTCTGGCTCTTGCTGGGCATCTACCTGGCTGCCCTCCTGGGCAACGGCCTCATCAGCACAGCCGTAGCCTGCGACCACCGCCTGCACACCCCCATGTACTTCTTCCTCCTCAACCTCGCCCTCCTCGACCTGGGCTGCATCTCCACCACTCTCCCCAAAGCCATGGCCAATGCCCTCTGGCACACCAGAGACATCTCCCACGCAGGATGTATCGCCCAAACTTTTCTGTTTGTCTTTCTGTATTCAGGAGAGTATTCCATTCTCACAGTTATGTCCTATGACCGCTACGTTGCCATCTGCAAGCCCCTGCACTACGGGACCCTGCTGGGCAGCAGAGCTTGTGCCACCATGGCAGCAGCTGCCTGGGCCACCGGGGCTCTCTTTGCTCTGCTGCATACTGCCAATACATTTTCACTGCCACTCTGCCAAGGCAATGCTGTGGATGAGTTCTTCTGTGAAATCCCCCAGATCCTCAAGCTCTCCTGCTCTGGTTCTTACCTCAGGGAATTTGGTCTTCTTGTATTTAGTGCCTTTATCTTTTTTGCTTGTTTTGTCTTCATTGTTGTGTCCTATGTGCAGATCTTCAGGGCCGTGCTGAGGATGCCCTCTGAGCAGGGAAGGCACAAAGCCTTCTCCACGTGCCTCCCTCACCTGGCCGTGCTTTCCCTCTTTGTCTGCAGTTCCACACTTGCCTACCTGAAGCCTCCCTCCATCTCCTCCCCATCCCTGGACCTGGTGGTGGCAGTGTTATACACGGTGGTACCTCCAGTCATGAACCCCGTCATCTACAGCATGAGGAACCAGGAGATCAAGCAAGCACTCAGGACAATGTTTGGAGATATATTGCTTTGGCATCAGTAAAATGGAAAAGCTCGGACTGCGTTTATTTCAACTCTTTTGCCCTCACTCCCTCTTTGTTGTTCCTACGGTAATTCTAATTCCAATGAAGCAGTACTGTTCATCACTTTTCTTCTTTGTTTTCTACCTTTGTCTTCTGGCTGGCAATCCTAATGGACAAAAGTAACCCAGCTCTTTGAATCAATGAAGAAATCATCAGAATATCATTGATCTCAGCTCCCACCTCCTCTGGATCCCAGAGAGCAGCCCTGCACACAGGAGGGGTGCAGGAACCAAGAGCCCAACTGCCACACGGAGCTGCAGCCCTGCTGTCTGTGGGGCTGCCCCTCACCGCCCGGTGGCCGCTCCCTCTCTGCTGCCTTTCGGTTGTGCTGCTGCTGCTTCCCTGGAGCCACGGCCATGGGCAGCAGCAGGACGGGGTCTTTTCAGTGCTGCTCTCTTTGCAGCACCACGCTGTTCTCCTTTCTCTATGCAGTTGTGTCAGCCCTCAGGTCCTGCGTTACGTAGCAGACCAAGGAGAAACACTTTGCCTGAGGTGTGCCTGGAATTGTCTCAAAGGCTTGGAAGGGCATTGCCATGTCAACAGACTGAAGGCTGGAGACTTGGGGGAGGAGAATCTTGTGAGAAAAAGAGATGGCCTTGCTCTGTCCAAATCGTTCCCATTGTGCTGTAAGAAGTTCTGACTGCAAACTTGTTTTTGATGGACCTGTTTATTGCCAACTCACTCACGGCCCTGGATGGTACAGCTGTACATCTGGGAGCCAAAGAAGGACGCCAGAGATCCTTGAGGATCTTTTTTGAGACTTTCATGCTGCAAAACTATGGGACAAGCAAGATCACACGCCAAGGACCCTCCACATCTGTTGGCTGAACCAGTGATCTCTTTCTCTGTCCCTCTCTCTCTCTCTCCCCATTCTGTCTCTCTCTTTTTGTTCTTTTCATCTCATAAAAATGAGGCTCCTCTTCCTCTCATAATGATAAATCTTACTTCACATTACACCACGCTTACTTTGATTTCTTGTAACATCACAAAGTTTAGCTTTTAGCAAATGGAATGATTGTAAAAGTACCACTACCTTTAAGATACTGATAGTGCAGAGATTGTCATTAAAACTGATGACTATGTTTGGACTGTTTCAATTTTACTGTTATCTAACCAGGGGCTGTGAATATGGGCACCTCTCCCTCCCTTTATGTGTGGGGCATGACATGTTCCCTACTGACAGTCCTCAAGGCAGCGGCAGAAAGAGGGATGGATGGATGCCTCTCCCAGAACTGGACTCAGCAATCCACTCACAGGGCTGCTCTCTGAAAATGCCAATTGCTTTGATGGGATTCACCGTGGTTTGAGGGGGCAGTTTCACAGTCTCAGGGTAACCTGTGAGGCACAAAAACCCAACCTTTTGGCTTGCCTGGGCCGCATTTACTGAGTAGAAATTGTCTGTGGAAACATATATGTAGGTCGCTCCAAAAGGAATGCCTCCTATTTCTTTCCATGGAAATGCCAACAGATAGAAAGAGCAGAAGAGCATTACTTGATAGTGCAAATTCTCATCTACAAAAAACTGTTTTTCAACAGAGTCTCCACTATCAGCTACGCATGTTTGCCAGTGATGAACATAATATAGGGAGGCCTAGCAATATGGATCAGTATATTAGCTTCAGGACCAAGATATTACTTAAGTAAAAGGAATCAATGTGTGCCAGGTCTAAAACTGAACTAAAAGTTCAGCTTTGCTTGGTGTGCTAACAGTCTTGTTTTTCTCAATTATCCTGCTTCACTGAAGTTCTGAAGTCACAATAAGACTACTGCAATCTTTGCATCTGCCAGGTGCAAGGACTTTTTCTTGGCTTTCATATAAATTGTTGTGAGTTACAGTGTCCCAAGACAGAAAGTTGTTCATTATGGCATAACAAGCAAAGGAAACTTGCGAAATTGGGGAAAAAGAGCTGAAGATCGGCCAAAAGTCACAACAATTAAGCGGAAGGAGAAATAAAGGGGAGGAAGCATATCATTGTACCTCTACCTAAGATGCAAGTGCATGCCAGGGAGACATTAGCCTATATTAGTGAGGTTTTGGTAAAGAATGAATGCATTTGCCAATGAATTGCGTATGTATATGCTTTGAAATCTGACGGGGTCGACAGGAAGGACACAGACACAAACAGAAGGGATGGGCTCATTTTACTGTCCATTTCAAAGTAATACAAAAATAAAGCTGTGCCTATAGTCAAAGGATAAGCTTAACATTAAAGAAAATAAGCAAGGTAATGCATCTACTCATTACTGCATGACGTTAGTGATAGTGATTAAGAAAAAGACATCACCAGTTGCCCTCATACACTACCATCATCCAGACCTGCAGTTGCTGGGAAGCCGCAGTTGCAGCGAGATAGCCTGTGCTTTGGCCCTGGGACCAGTACGGATGGGACAGGATGTAAAAAACATACTCTACGCTGCTGCTGGAGAGAAAGGTCCCACTTGGAGTCTGTGGCAAAGAGCCTCAGGAGAGACCCAAGGCCGACCCCCGGGATTCTGGAGTCGGGCATACAGGGGGTCAGAAGGTAAGGGCTACACTGCAACTGAAAAGGAGATCTTAGCAGCAAATGAGGGGTTCAGGCTACTTGTGGAGTAATTGGCACTGAAACACAGCTCCTTTTGGCACCTCAGCTGCCAGTGCTGAACTGGATGTTTAAAGGAAAGGTCCCCTCCACCCATCATGCTGCTGATGCCACATGGAGTAAGTGGATTGTGTTCATTATGCAACGAGTGTGGATGGGGAACCTCTGCCATCTAGGAATCCTAGAGGAGATCATGGACTGGCCTGAAGGTAAAATGTTTGGAACATCACGGGCAGCAGAGGTATCACATGCTAAAGAGGCCCCACCACACAATGAACTACCAGAAAATGAAAAGAAATGTGCCCTGTCCACGGATGGATCGTGTCGTACTGTGGGGAAGCATCACAGATGGAAAGCTGCTGTGTGGAGCCCCACACGTCAGGTTACAGAGGCCACTGAAGGAAAAGGAGAAGCAAGTCAGCTCACAGAGGTCAAGGCTGTCCAACTGGCCTTAGATGTTGCTGAACGGGAGAGGTGGCCAATGCTTTATCGTTACACTGACTCATGGGGGGTGGAAAATGCCTTATGGCGGTGGTTACAGCAGTGGGAGCAAAATAATGGGCAACTGAAGGATAAACCTATTTGGACATTTGAACTGTCCAGGAAGAGACTCAACATAAGTGGGCTATAGACCGAGGGGTGGACTTAACTATGGATGCTATTGCACAAGTTATTCATGACTGTGACACATGTGCCATAATTAAACAAGCCAAGAGGATGAAACCTCTTTGGGGGAAGGGGATGGCAAAAGAATAAATATGGGGAGGCATGGCAGGTTGATTACCTCACCTTGCCACTATCTCGCAATGGTAAGCGTTATGTGCTTCCCATGGTGGAGGCAACCACTGGTTGGCTTGAAACATGTGCAGCACCCCATGCTACCGCCAGAAACACCATATTAGGTCTGGACAAACAAGTCCTGTGGTGACATGGCACTCCAGAAAGTATTGAATTAGATAATGGGACTCATTTCAAATCATGGCACTGAGTGGCTTTTTCCCCTATCATGCACCAGCTTCTGGTAAAATTGAACGATATGATGGGTTGTAAAAAACCATGCTGAAAGCAATGGGTGGTGGAACATTTATGCACTGGGAGAAGCATTTGGCAGAAGCCACCTGGTTGGTCAGTGCTAGAGGATCTATCAGTCAAGATGGTCCTGCCCAATCCAGCTCCCTACGTACTGTAGAGGGAGATAAGGTCCCTGTAGTACATGGAAAGAGCATGTTGGGAAAAGCAGCCTGGGTCCTTCCAGCCTCTGGAAAAGGGCAAATCTCTCCGTGGATGTGATTTTGCCCACGGAGCTGGGTGCACTTGGTGGGTGATGCATAAAGATGGGGATGTTCAATGTGTACCACAAGGGAATTTGATGTTGGGGGAGTGCAGACTGTAGTTCTATGTATATGTATATGTATATGTATATGAATGTGTATGTGTATGTGTATGTGTATGTGTATGTGTATGTGTATGTGTATATGTATGTAGACATGTGTGTAATGTATTTGAATTATTGTATGCTTGTATATATGTATATATTAAGCATGAGGTAGCGATGTAGAATAAGGGGTGGAATGTCATGGTACTGTAACTTTGCTATTGGTATTCCACATCATAACAACATGTACCACACGGGTAATTAAAGAGTTAATACTCCAGTTCCATGGACTGACAACTTTCTGGATACCTGGTTCTCAGAAGAGAAGAACTATGTATCCCATGGGACTTCATGGACAGAGAGGAAGATACGACATGGAAGGAAGTCATGGAATCTCACTCTCGGACTGGAGCTCTCTCTCACTCACTGCCTGGCAGTGTGGCCTACTGACCCCTGTAATGGGAATAGATTAATCTAGATAACTCCATGACATGGTCAGAACCAGACCCTGGTGCTCCAACTGCCCCCAGCACCCACACAGTCTTGTCCAAGGGTGGTCTTTGGGGAAGTGCCAATGTCAGAACGGGGACTGAGGAACAGCCACAAGGTCATAGGTCTCCTGGTCATACGAGCATCTGCAGGGAAATGTCATGCCCAGGACAGCTCCCACCACTATCCATCCCTCCTCTGACTTCCATGGCCATTCCTGGGTGGCTCTGTACAGGCTGTGTTGGTCAGTGTGGGCAGCAGACCCAGATGGATTACACCAAGTGCTGCTAAACTCCTCCCTGGGAGTCTGTGGGTGTGCAAAACGAATGGAATGATAAGAGAGCATTTCCAAAAGCACTTGGAATGTTCAAGTACAGGGAGAATGACAGGAATCCTTCCCTTCCCTGCACCATTACATCCCCACAGCCACAGTGAAGACTGCAGACATCACATTTCCTTGCAGATATAGAGACACTACACAGAGGATACAACAGTCAGCTCTGATTCACATCAGATATGGGCTCCAGGAGAAAGAGAGCAGGTTGATGCTTCAGCAGACATGGAATGAATCAAAATATTACTATAACAGCATAAGAACCATTAACAAACATATAACAACAGCAAATAAAAATAATAACAATAAAAAAATAAATATTATAAACATAGATGAGCAATACAGGCCTGCTAGGGGACAATCTATGAGTCATTTAGAGAGAGATAAGAAGTTTATTGTTAATGAGGCATCCATGACATCAGTTTCCCCAATGTGACTTTGAGCTTCTGGTTCCTCATGCTATAGATGAGGGGGTTCACAGCTGGAGGCACCACTGAGTACAGAAATGACACCACCAGGTCCAGGGATGGGGAGGAAATAGAGGATGGCTTCAGGTATGCAAACACTACAGTGCTGACTAAGAGGGAGAGCACGGCCAGGTGAGGGAGGCACGTGGAGAAGGCTTTGTGCCGTCCCTGCTCAGAGGGCATCCTCAGCACAGCCCTGAAGATCTGCATGTAGGACACAACAATGAAGACAAAACACCCAAATATGGCAAGAATACTAAGCACAATAAACCCAACTTCCCTGAGGTAGGAGTCTGAGCAGGAGAGCTTGAGGATCTGGGGGATTTCACAGAAGAACTGATCCACAGCATTGCCTTGGCACAGAGGCAGGGAAAATGTATTGGCAGTGTGCAGCAGGGAATAGAGAACCCCGGTGCCCCAGGCAGCTGCTGCCATGGTGGCACAAGCTCTGCTGCCCAGCAGGGTCCCGTAGTGCAGGGGCTTGCAGATGGCAACGTAGCGGTCATAGGACATGATGGTGAGAATGCAATACTCTGCTGAGATGAAGAAGAGAAAGAAAAAGACCTGTGCAGCACATCCTGCGTAGGAGATGGCCCTGGTGTGCCAGAGGGCATTGGCCATGGCTTTGGGGAGAGTGGTGGAGATGCAGCCCAGGTCGAGGAGGGCGAGGTTGAGGAGGAAGAATTACATGGGGGTGTGCAGGCGGTGGTCGCAGGCTACGGCTGTGCTGATGAGGCCGTTGCCCAGGAGGGCAGCCAGGTAGATGCCCAGCAAGAGCCAGAAGTGCAGGAGCTGCAGCTGCCGCGTGTCTGCCAACGCCAGGAGGAGGAACTCGCTGATGGAGCTGCTGTTGGCCATCTGGTACTTCTGGGCACCAGGACCTGTCCAAGGAGTACAAAGGTTCAGTTCAGAGATTTCTGTGTGGAAAATGTTCATTCAATCACAATGATGTGAGCTACATTTCATGATGCTGAGTTTGCCTGGAGGGCTTCTACACTTTTTCTCTCAAGGAAGCACTCTTTTCCCCGTAGATACAGGGAAATGTGGTGTTTGTGTGAGGGCCAGTTTTCTTTACAAAATGGGTCAGATGAAGTAACTTCTAATAGAGAGGTGCTTGTCAGCATCTGTGAGCTCCAAGCCAAAAATATGTGGGTCATAAAAATAAATTTGAGTGAATTTTTTTCTGTACTCCCTCCTCTCACTCAGTGTGTCCATGGAGTGTTTGCTGAATTGAGAAATTCTGAGTGCTTCTGGTGCTCTCAGTATGAATGCCTATGAGAGCCGAGAGGCAAAGGGATTCACAGCTGCTTGGTGCGGAGTAAGTGGAGATGGCTGGGCATGTTTCTAATTGCTCTGAGCTCGACAAGTTGGAAGATGGAGAATGATTGCACCCCCATAACACTGTGAAAACAAGTCAGACCCTGATGAGAGCAGAGGAGTCTACTACCCATCACTAAGTAGTCAGCATATCTCAACGTACTGCAGCAATGCCTCATCACCATACAACATGCAAACAACACCTAATATTCATTTCAGCAACTTCACAGCATTACCTTGGATGTAGAATCTCTCTGCTGTTGACAGCCCGTTTTAGATTTCTGCCTCCAGTCTTTTTCCCATCCCTAAGATTAGAAGGAAGACAAGCCCTGCCTTGCCTCTCCTCATACAGAGTGCCCTTGGAAACATTCTGTGGTGCAGCGTAGCTGTGAGCCCCATGCCCCAGGCAGCAGCAGTGGCAGCAGAAGGCCCTTGCCTTGCCGGTGGGCTCCTTCCCCCCACACGTCTCCCTGAAGTGCCCTGCACAGCTCCCAGGGCAGGCTGAGTGCTGAGCCTGGCAGGCGGCAGAGTCCCTGCCCCGGCACACAGCCCCTGGGGCACAGCAGGGACCCTGCTCTGCACCACAGCCCTGGGCACCCGGCTGCACCCCCGGCTGCACAGCCTGCAGCCGTCCTGGGACACGCAGCCCTCAGGGCTGTGCTCTGACAGTGAAGCACTGAAGCCCTCCGCTGGAGCTGGTCTTTCTCCACAGTAAAGAAACATGGAACACCTTCAGCCAGATATCTAATGGGATGTCCCAGAGTTAGTGATCTCTCCAGGAAAAGCAGAGCAATTGCCTGGAGCAAAAGACTCACCTTGTCAAGGATAGTGAGAAATGCACCTCCAGTGAGCTCTCAGCCTGCTATTGTGCCACACGACCTGTAACCTCTCTTCCTTCTCCCCTCCCCATCTCCGGATGGTCATGGCCCCTGCCCTGCTGTGTGGTGCTCAGGAGCTGCACCTGGGCACAACTGTCTCTCTGCAGCACTGCCCACTTATATCAGCTCCCTGTGTCTCAGGAGCCCAGTTCAGCTCAGCAGCAAAGGAGGTGATTTCCTTCTCTCCCTGCAGATATCCATGGCCCTCCTGAGCTGACAGCTCCTGCAAGGCAGCTCGGTCATCACTGCAGAACGTACTTCCAAGGCAGCTCAATTAATCAACATGTCCACTGGATTCCAGAAGCACGTTTGTTTTCCTACCAAAAGAAGTTTGATCATGAGGGAAGCAAATGCCGAATCTGGAAACCTCTGCTCATGTATATAGACTCACTTAATAGAAATGTCACACAGACAAGGACACGGAGGGGATGACTTCCCCTGTTCTGAGCAGTGGTAGAGCTGAGGCAGTGTAGGCATAACATTACAGAATCATAGAAAGGCTTAGCTTGGAAGGGACTTTAAATAGCACCTAGTTCCAAGCCCCCAGCCATGGGCAGGGTTCCCAACCACCAGATCAGGATGCCCAGGATCCCATCCATCCTGACCTTGAATGCCTCCAAGGATGGCGCACACAAAACATATTTGGGCAACCTGCTCCACTTCCTTTGAGTACAAAATGTCTTCCTAAAGCTGAACTAAATCTCCCCTCTGTACTTTAAAGCCATTTCCATTTGTCTTATTACTGTCACACCATCTCATCCTAGCCCTAGGATTCGGCATCTCATCCGCTGATGGAAAACCTGGGACTGAAATGGGATCAGTTCCCCAGAGGTCCATGGGAGCCGGGAGTCCTCTTAGTTGAGTTCAGATGTGTACAGTGAGGTGTCTGTGTGTGAGCCCCTCATCTGACTCCTTGGTCTTTATTCAACAGGGACTGCATTGGTCACACAGACACACTCAGAGATGCCCAAGGTGCCTGGGGTGATCCTAGTTGTGTGCTGGTGCTTGTAAAGTGTAGTGGAAAATCTCTGAGATAGACACCTCCTTCCTGAGCATCAGCTGAGGGCCAGATGGGAGGTATTCTTGGCCATCCTAAATGCCACCACAGCCCTGTGCTTAGGGCACCCAGTGTGCCTTTTGCAACTGTCCCCATGGAGCATGTACCGTTACTCCTTTGATCAAATGGATGAACTCACAACAGAAGAGCCAGATCTTCCTCTCTGTTCCATCTGTGGCATACTCTGGAGTTCAAGGCACTACAAAGCTATGTCGCATCTACATTCTTTCACTGACGACACCTCAGTTTGTTCTGGGCTCTCATTTGAATGGCATCAGAGGAAGTCCATGGTCTTGCCAGTTCCCAGTTGACAGGAAGCTGGCAAACGTTCTTCCAGTTATAAAGAAGAGCAAGAAAGAAGACCCCTACAGCTATGGATCTGTCAGTCTTACTTCAGTGCCTAGTAAAATTATGGAGAAAATGATGCTGGGAGTTATTCAGAAACACCTGAAGGACAATTCTGACTTTGGCCGCAGTCAACACAAGTTGATGAGGGGAAGGTCCTGTTAAATTAATGTTCATTTATAAGATGGTCTCACCTCTGTGTAAACATGGGAAGACAACTGATGTTATCCTTAAGGATTTCAGTAGAGCTTTTGATACCGTTTCTCATGGTATGTCCTTCATATGGCTGGACAGAAACATAATGTGATAGGCGAGCAGGTGGCCAGTGGGTAAGGCTGGAAGGGTTACAGCAAACGGGGTTGCATCAGGCTAGTGGACTGTCACAGAGCAGAGTTCCCCATCTTTAATGTTTTTGTGAATGACTTGCATGCAGGTCTAGAAGATGTTTTGAGCAAGTTTCCCGATGATACCAAATTGGAAGGAGCTGTTGCCACCACTGAGGGTGGAGAGGACTTGCAGAGAGATGTGGACAAGATAGAGAAATGGGTAAGCACCAATCACATGAAGCATAACAAGAACAAGGGTCTGATTCTGCACCTGGGAAGGGGCAACCCTGGACATACACACTGACTGGGGGATGGGACACTGGCGTGCAGTCCTACTGAAAGGGACTGGGGGTCCTGGTCAACAGCAAATTGGGCGTGAGTCAGCAGTGTGCCCAGGCAGCCAGGAAGGCCAACCATCCCCTAGGGTGCATTGAGCACGATATTGCTAGCTGGGTGAGGGAAGGGATTGACCCTCTCTGCTCTGGAGCACTGGGTGCACTTCTGGGCACCACAGAACATAAAAGACATAAAGCTATTGGAGACTGTCCAAAGGAGGGCACTACAACTGAGAGATCTGAAGTTCAAAGTTTCCTTGCGGTTGACTGCTTTTTCAGACTGGGCCCTTCTCACATCCCACAGCCTGAGATGAGACACATTGCCCACATGGGACTTGAGACTCACGGCATCCTTGCACCCCATGCAGAGCCTGAGAGCTGCTGCCCCATTGTCTTTCATTTGACCTCATACAATCCTGCATCCCACTGCCCCAGGAAGGGCCCTGAGCCAGCATGAGGGACAGAATCTCCCTGCCAAGGGTCTGGGGATCAGGGCTTGGCCTTTCTGCTTCATAACACAAAGGAGGCTTTTCTCAGCATCACAGCCACCATTGCAGTGCCTTTGCCTGCCTGTCAGCATGGCTTCCAATTATCTGCTCTAACAAGTCCCTGGGGAAGATTTCCTGTTAGTGGCCCTCAGAGGGGCCCATTAATACTCCAAGAAACTTCTCTGTTCCTTCTGATTTCGAAGTCTTCTTGAGCACTTTATGCCATCTTCTTTCTTCACTGGTGGTTGATGGATTCAGCATCAAATGCCCAGTGGGGCCCATTACAGCCTAAGGAGCCGTCCTGTGCCTTGTGCCTTCCTGTCATCTTCTTCAGGTGTTCAGAACTTGTACAGCTAACTGGAGAGGTATCTGAAGAGAGCTTAAAGTGGTACAGTCCAGTGGGCATTTATGAAGTCTAGTTATTTATTTATTTATAGTTGTGTATAAACAAGAATTTAAAGCA
>NC_052564.1:1500000-1607881 GCF_016699485.2 Gallus gallus | reverse complement strand
GAGCAGAAGGCTCATTCTGCCCATAGTCACAACCAGATCCTGGTGCTCCATCTACCACCCAGCACGCTCAGCTTGTGCCGGGGTTGTCTTTGGGGTTATGGCTTGCATGAGGGGTGGGAGACTGTCACAGGGACTTCTGCTGGGACAGGGACTGAGCAACAGCAGCAAGGGCATAGGGCTCCAGGTCATACTTGATTCTTCGGGGAAATTTCACGACCACATCAACTCCCATCCCTCCTCTGGTCTGTTTGGCCATTGATGGGTGTCTCTCTGCTGGCTGTGTTGATCAGAGTGGGCAGCAGACCCAGGTGGACAGGGAAGAGTGCTGATAAAACCTCTCCCTGGGAGTCTGGGGGTGTGCAAAATGCTTGGAATGACAATGGGCCATTATCAAAGGCACTATGTGTGCACAGGTATGCCCGAGGAATCTTCCTCCAGCCTCCCGTTCTGTTCCGTTCCTGCTGCATCCCCACTGCCTCCACAGTGCCCACTGGCATCTCCTTACCCCGCAGATACAGAAGAATCACACAGAGGCTGTGAGGCAGTCAGTATTAACCCAGAGCTCATATGGCCTTCAGGAGTAAGAGAGCAGGGTGATGCCTCAGTAGAAGTGGAAGGAATCCGAACACACATTAAGTACACGATAACCACTAAGAACAATTATATATATACACACATGAACAGTAAAGAAGAATGCACCTATTCATATAAATAAATAAATACTATGAACATAAAAGAACATAAATGGGCCCATAGTGAGGAAGCCTGTGAGTCATTTGTAAAGACAGATGAGAAGTTTATTGCTGCTGAAATGTGTCCATGACATAATTTTCCTCACTGCATCCTTGAACTCCTGGTTCCTCATGCTGTAGATGAGGGGGTTCAGTGTTGGAGGCACCACTGAGTACAGAAATGACACCACCAGGTTCAGGGTTGGGGAGAGCAGGGAATGGGGTTTCAGGTAGGCCAGAAAGTGAGTGCTGACAAAGAGAGAGACCACGGCCAGGTGAGGGAGGCACGTGGAGAAGGCTTTGTGCCGTCCCTGCTCAGAGGGCATCCTCAGCACGGCCCTGAAGATCTGCACATAGGAGAACAGAATGAATGCAAAACACCCAAACATGGCAAGAACAGTAACCACAATAAATCCAGTTTCCCTGAGGTAGTCTGATTCTGAGCAGGAGAGCTTGAGGATGTGGGGGATTTCACAGAAGAACTGGTTCACATCTTTACCTCGGCACAGTGCTTGAGAAAATGTATTGGCAGTGTGCAGAACAGCATGGAGAAGCCCAGTGCCCCAGGCAGCTGCTGCCATGGTGGCACAAGCTCTGCTGCCCAGCAGGGTCCCGTAGTGCAGGGGCTTGCAGATGGCAACGTAGCGGTCATAGGACATCACAGTGAGAAGGGAATATTCTGCCGAGATGAAGAAGACAAAGAAAAAGACCTGAGCAGCACATCCTGCGTAGGAGATGGCCCTGGTGTGCCAGAGGGCATTGGCCATGGCTTTGGGGAGAGTGGTGGAGATGCAGCCCAGGTCGAGGAGGGCGAGGTTGAGGAGGAAGAAGTACATGGGGGTGTGCAGGCGGTGGTCGCAGGCTACGGCTGTGCTGATGAGGCCGTTGCCCAGGAGGGCAGCCAGGTAGATGCCCAGCAAGAGCCAGAAGTGCAGGAGCTGCAGCTGCCGCGTGTCTGCCAACGCCAGGAGGAGGAACTCGCTGATGGAGCTGCTGTTGGGCATCTGCAGTTCCTGGGCATGGAGTCCTGTTCAGGGTGCAGGCGATAATGACAAGACAAGAACATTCTCAGTGATACTCCTCCTACTATTCTATAAAGACTTCCTTTCTTTAAGGACAGTGTTCATTTAGTTCCATCACTTGAATTTAACTTCATGAGGTTCATTATTCTATAAGAAGTAGAAGCTGAAAGAAGCTTTAGCCTTCCTCTCATTTCCTAGTCATATCCCAGCCTCCTGGATATTTTCCTCAGGAGCTGTTTCCATGTCTCAAGTCTTTACCCTGTCTGCACTCAGGGCGCCCATCCCTACCTCTGTGCACTTAAATTTCTCTTAGGGGAAGTTGCCTGTTTGCAGGGTAATTTCATGCTCATGTCTGCAGAAAAAAAAAAAAAAAAAAAAAAAAAAAAAAGAAAGAAAAATAAAAGGATGATTATCTCATCTTGTGCTGTCCTTTGGGAGAGGAGAGGCTGAAAGCACATGAGGAGATTGCTCATATAAGAGCAGACTGGGAGAGGTACAAT
This sequence comes from Gallus gallus, assembly GCF_016699485.2. Taxonomy (NCBI): domain Eukaryota; kingdom Metazoa; phylum Chordata; class Aves; order Galliformes; family Phasianidae; genus Gallus; species Gallus gallus. The sequence continues at coordinate 1,605,628 of NC_052564.1, read as the reverse complement.
ACAGGATTCTCAGAGATGTTTTCATATTTCACATCTCCCTTCAGATTTCTGCCTCCAAGTCTTTCCCTTCCCTAAGAACAGGAAACAAAAAACCCTGCCTTGTCTCTCCTCTTGCAAAGTGCTCTTGGAAACACTCTGGGGTGCAGTGTAGCTGTGATCCCCCTGCCCCAGGCAGCAGCTGTGGCAGCAGAAGGCCCCTGCCCTGCCCTGCTGGGGGCTCCTTCCCCCCACACGTATCCCCACAGCGCCCTGGGCAGCTCCCCGGGCAGGCTGAGTGCTGAGCCTGGCAGGCGGCAGAGTCCCTGCCCCGGCACACAGCCCCTGGGGCACAGCAGGGACCCTGCTCTGCACCACAGCCCTGGGCACCCGGCTGCACCCCCGGCTGCACAGCCTGCAGCCGTCCTGGGACACCCAGCCCTCAGGGCTGTGCTCTGATGCTGCATCATGGAAGCCCTCATCTTGAGCAGGTCTTTTTCCACAAAAAAGAGCACCGAGTGTCTGAAGCCTGATCTGGTCTGGGTTGTCCCAAATTTAGTGATCTCTCTAGTAAAATCAGACTCATTGCCTGCAGCAAGCAACTTACCTTGTCAAAGTCAATGAGTAGTGAGCCTCCAGTGAGCTCACAGCTTGCTCACTCTCCACACAGCCTGTAAATTCTCACCCTTCTCTCCACCCCATCACCTGCAGATCATGTCCCCAGCCCTGCTGTGCTGTGCAGCAGCGCTGCTCCTGGGCACAACTGTCTCCCTTCAGCTCTGCCAACTTGTATGAGCACTCTGTGTCCCAGGTGACCGGCCCAGCTGAGCATCAGAGGAGGTGATTTCCTTCTCCCCACTGCTCTCCCTGGAGGTATCCATGGCTCTCCTGAGCTGACAGCTCCTGCAAGGCAGCAGGGTCATCACTGCAGAACATACTTCCAAGTCAGCTCCATTAACAAGCAAGTCCCCTGGAATTCAGAGGCATGGATGTCCCTACTAAATGAAATTTGACCATGAAAGAAACAAATGCCAAATGTGGAAACCTCTGCTCATGATGCATAGGAAGAAAGACAGACAGACAGACAGACAAGGATGGGGAGGGGTTGAGTTCCCCTGTTCTGGGCAGTGGTAGAGCTGAGGCAGTGCAGGCATAACATTACAGAATCATAGATAGGCTTAGGTTGGAGGGGACTTTAAAGTGCACCTAGTTCCAAGCCCCCAGCCATGGGCAGGGCTGCAAACCACCAGATCAGACTGCCCAGGATCCCATCCATCCTTACCTTGAATGCCTCCAAGGATGGGGCACACAAAACTTCTTCAGGAAACCTGTTTCACTTCCTTCGAGTAGAAAATTTCTTCTTAAAAGCTAAACTAAGTCTCCACTCTGTACTTTATAAGGCATTTCCCATTGTCCTGTTACTATCAAACCATCTCATCCTAACCCTAGGATTAGGCATCTCATCCGCTGATGGAAACCCTGAGACTGAAATGAGGTTCAGTTCTCCAGAAGTCCATGGGAGCCAGAAGTCCTCTTAGTTGAGTTCAGATGTGCACAACGAGGTGTCTGTGTGTGAGCCCCCCATCTGAATGCTTCGTCTTCATTCAACAGGGACGGGACTGCATTGCTCACGCAGAGACTCTCAGTGATGCCCAAGGTGCCTGGGCTGATCCTAGTTTTGTGCTGGTGCTTGTGAAGTGTGGTGGAAAATCTCTGAGATAGACACCTCCTCCCTGAGCATCAGCTGAGTGCCAGAAGGGAGGTATTCTTGGCCATCCTAAATGCCACCACAGCCCTGTGCTTAGTTCACCCAGTGTGCCTTTTTGCACCTGTACCCAGGGGGCATGTCGTGTTACTGCTCTGACCAAATGGAGGAGCTCACAACAGAAGAGCCAGATCTTCCTCTCTGTTCCATCTGTGGCATACTCTGGAGTTCAAGGCACTACAAAGCTATGGCACATCTACATTCTTTCACTGACGACACCTCAGCTGGTTCTGGGCTCTCATTTGAATGGCATCAGAGGAAGTCCATGGTCATGCCAGTTCCCAGGTGACAGGAAGCTGGCATATGTTTTTCCAGTTATAAAGAAGAGCAAGAAAGAAGACCCCTACAGCTATGGACCTCTCAGTCTTACTTCAGTGCCTAGTAAAATTATGGAGAAAATGATGCTGGGAGTTATTGAGAAACACCTGAAGGACAATTCTGACATTGGCCGCAGTCAACACAAGTTGATGAGGGGAAGGTCCTGTTAAATTAATATCCATTTATAACGTGGTCTCACCTCTGTGTGAACATGGGAAGACAACTGATGTTATCCTTAAGGGTTTCAGTAGAGCTTTTGATACCGTTTCTCATGGAATGTCCTTCATATGGCTAGACAGAAACATAATGTGATAGGCGAGCAGGTGGCCAGTGGGTAAGGCTGGAAGGGTTACAGCAAACGGGGTTGCATCAGGCTGGTGGACAATCACAAGCAGAGTTCCCCATCTCTAATGTTTTTGTGAATGACTTGCATGCAGGTCTAGAAGATGTTTTGAGCAAGTTTCCCGATGATACCAAATTGGAAGGAGCTGTTGCCACCACTGAGGGTGGAGAGGACTTGCAGAGAGATGTGGACAAGATAGAGAAATGGGTAAGCACCAACCACATGAAGCATAACAAGAACAAGGGCCTGATTCTGCACCTGGGAAGGCACAACCCTGGACAAACACACTGACTGGGGGATGGGACACTGGCGTGCAGTCCTACTGAAAGGGACTGGGGGTCCTGGTCAACAGCAAATTGAACGTGAGTCAGCAGTGTGCCCAGGCAGCCAGGAAGGCCAACCATCCCCTAGGGTGCATTGAGCACGATATTGTGAGCTGGGTGAGGGAAGGGATTGACCCTCTCTGCTCTGGAGCACTGGGTGCACTTCTGGGCACCACAGAACATAAAAGACATAAAGCTATTGGAGACTGTCCAAAGGAGGGCACTACAACTGAGAGATCTGAAGTTCAAAGTTTCCTTGGGGTTGACTGCTTTTTCAGACTGGGCCCTTCTCACATCCCACAGCCTGAGATGAGACACACTGCCCACATGGGACTTGAGACTCAAGGCATCCTTGCACCCCATGCAGAGCCTGAGAGCTGCTGCCCCATTGTCTTTCATTTGACCTCATACAATCCTGCATCCCACTGCCCCAGGAAGGGCCCTGAACCAGCATGAGGGACAGAATCTCCCTGCCAAGGGTCTGGGGATCAGGGCTTGGCCTTTCTGCTTCATAACACAAAGGAGGCTTTTCTCAGCATCACAGCCACCATTGCAGTGTCTTTGCCTGCCTGTCAGCATGGCTTCCAATTATCTGCTCTAACAAGTCCCTGGGGAAGATTTCCTGTTAGTGGCCCTCAGAGGGGCCCATTAATACTCCAAGAAACTTCTCTGTTCCTTCTGATTTCGAAGTCTTCTTGAGCACTTTATGCCATCTTCTCTCTTCACTGGTGGTTGATGGATTCAGCATCAAATGCCCAGTGGGGCCCATTACAGCCTAAGGAGCCATCCTGTGCCTTGTGCCTTCCTGTCATCTTCTTCAGGTGTTCAGAACTTGTACAGCTAACTGGAGAGGTATCTGAAGAGAGCTTAAAGTGGTACAGTCCAGTGGGCATTTATGAAGTCTAGTTATTTATTTATTTATTTATAGTTGTGTATAAACAAGAATTTAAAGCAGCACTTGGCAATTGATACTGATCCAGGATGTCCCCTACTGAGCTTTGCTCTGTCACTGTTGTGGACAGACATCCTCCTCAACTTCCCCACCCCATTTTTACTCCCATTGGCCCCATGGGACTGGCATCGCTTTTCCTCACATCACTCTTCTCCTCTGGAGTCACCCTCTCACTGTTAAACCTCCTTTGCACCAACTCCCACGGGCTTTCCTCAGAGAACCAGCTGCACATGGGCAATGAAACACTTTTTTTTTTTTTTTTTTTTTTTTTTTTTTTTTGCCAACAAACAGAAGGAAATGTGATGCAACTGAATGAACAGTAAAACACTGTGATCATCTGCATGCCTTGTCCAAGCAGCATCTAACGAGGTTTTTCTTTCACAGGGAATACATGTACAAGAAATGAGTTAGACAGAGAGAGGAAGGGATAGATGTAATCAAATTAAAGGAGTTGATAAGAGAGTCTATCAGACTATGGAGAGATGGAGCAGGTTCCAGTAATCTCTCTGAAGGTCACAGATAAGCCAGACAGTTGGGAAGCATTTGAGTGAAGAGCGAGCAAGGGATGGGGAAATGTGGAGAGCAGTGGGAAGAGCGTGTGTCCAGATGGCCTGCTGAAAACATGCCCTTCAGCATGGTCATGTATTAAGGTGAGTTGGAGACCCCTGGAGGGTGAGGGACAGGAAATATGCAGCAGGGTAGAGCAGCAGTGGGCACTGGGCATTAGTCACAGGGCATTGGCACTGGCACCACAGCCTGTGTCTGTGTACCTGAAGGCATCTGTGTCCTGCAAACACAGTTCTGGAAAACAGTGCCCTTTCTCAAGAAGAACTAAAAAAAAAACAAAAAAAACCCACATCCCTCAAAGAGTAGTTTTTTCGACTTAAATGGAAAGAGGAACATGAGAATATTTGATGTTGAGAAGTGTGTCAACACATTTTCATTCATTTCTATCTTTTTCATCAATTCTTTGTTTCAATTTTATTGACATAAACAACTTCCAGACTTACAGCTTCAGAAAGAAAAACCTCTGTTTGTCTCTCCTAACAGAGGATGTGCTCCAAACCCAGTCAGCTTGTGTGAACTTTCCAAAATCCACTCCAAGTTGCTGACATTTTTTTTTGTGTTGGAGGCACTACTCTGGGTAATGTCTTCCCTCCATCTTTTAGCCATGGTCTTCTTCATATATATATATATATATTAAAAAAAAAAAAAAAAAAAAAAAAAAAAAAAGAGAGTGTCTCTTTACACCATTTCTGAACAGTAGGTCAAGGATGAATGGTAGTAAACTGAAAGAGACATTTACATTTGATGTCTGGAAAGCAATCCTTACATTTCTAAGAACATGATGTCAGACACGGGACAGGTGTGGAACAGGTAGCCCAGAGAAGTTGTGGCTGCCCCATCGCTGGAGATGTTCAGGATGTCAGCGGCCCCAAGCACCCAGATCTACTGCATGACAGCCCTGCCCACAGCAAGGGAGTTGGAATTAGATGGTCTTTAAGGTCACTTTTAACACAAACCATTCAAGGGTTCTGTGATTCCTGTCACTTTCTTCCAAGTTGAAATCCCTTTTTTTTAGGTATTCCCTGAGCACCTCCTCTTTTACTCAGGGCACATGTGCATAGAACCAACATTTCCCACCTGTCTCTGGCACCTAGGATTCCAAGAAGCCCAGGCCAACTAATAGACAGTGTGGTCAGGAAGGAAAGGAGTATCAGAAACTATTCCATGTCCTGTCTTACCAGGTTCCCTGCCCCATTCTACTCTGGGCCCACATTCTCCCCAGCCTTACTTTTGTAGCTTACATATTTGTACATGCCCTTCTTGTCTGTGATATGCCTGGGCACATTCAATTGCAGTTGATCTCTAACTTTCCTAAGCTCATCTCAACAGGTACACTGGACAAAGTCTCTGCATTGCTGCCAACTGACCAGGTCTACCGTTCCCATCTGCCTGTGGAGAACATCTTCCACGTGCTCTTCCTGATCAGGAAGCCAGGAACGGACACTTTTGGTCTCCTCTGTTGGCCATTTCCATTCATTCGGACCTGGCAGAGTTCAGTGCACTCTCACAGAGGGCAGTTGCCCTTCCTTGTCTCCTCGCCCATCCATCGTAAAGACTCCGTATTCCCCTTGTGCTGCAGTTCAGTTGTGGAAGCCATTAAACCATGTCCCCCGTGGTCCAAACAAGACCTCAGGCCTGCAACTGTACAAACGTTTCTAGCTCAGCATGTGCTGCTGTTCTAATAGTGTAAGAACACATAAGAAAACACCCTAATTGGAAAGCACCATTGAACTTATGTGGAGAGCTTTTGGGACCCGAAGCACTGGCTCCGGGAGAGGGGCCATGATGGGATGCAGCTGGTAAGGAGATAGGGCCCTGCTCATTAAACCAGGCAAGGTTGTGCTGCCCTCACTCAGGAGCAAGGAAGTGATAAGAACATGCTGCAGTTAAGAAAATTGAGTGGTATGCGGTAAACAATCGGGCATTCATCACGGGACTGTCACGGTATCTAGCGTTGAAGGTTACTTTCTCACGTAAAGAACTAACCAATAAGAGAACCCAATTTGGCATATGTAGTAGCTCATTAACTATCGTATAAATGCCTGCGTGTGCTTCAATAAAGCTGAGACTTGTTGATCATGAAAGCATGAGACTTGTCTCCCGCTGATTTCCTACAAATGGTGACCCCGACGTGATCCAGTAACGGCGCACCACAGTGGGACGGCGTAGGAGTTCGGGTCCTAAAGCAGCGAGGACGGCTAAAGCACTCGGGAACCAGAGAGAGGAGTGCCGAGCCCTAGGTGACCTCATCGGAGAGCCTGGCCGATACGGGCCGCCGAGACCTTGTAAGGCTGCAATAGCGCGCGCTGACAGATAAGGGATGGAAAGGCAAGCGGCTTATGATTTATTTACTTGTTTTCTGAGAAAACGACAAATTAAGGGAGTAGACTTATATAAGGAACTCCCCGGGTTATTAGCTTATGGTTATGCTAAAGGGTTTTTTCAAAACCCACATTTAGTACATGACCTTACAGAATGGCATAAATTTGGGGATGCACTTTGGCAAGCGGTGTTAGATGATGATAAAACAGCAAAAAAATGCGGGAAACTGTGGAGAGCAGTTCACAATGAGCTGTTGCAGCACCAAGCAGAAAAGAAGGCAGCGGAACAGGCCGGTGCTGCACAGGGGAGAAATAAGGATTACAATGGGTGGCCGGATTGTCTGTTGCCCCCCGCAGTGACTACCTTAGTGTTGCCGCCGGCCGCGGAGCACGCCACGTCAGCATGTTTGGGGCCAAGTGCCCCACCCCCGCCCCTAGTTACGGCCGCGCCGGGTAGTTCACCTGCGCCTATTACAATGGGCCCAATAAACCCTCCGAGCAGTGAGCCGATCCCTGGGGCAGAGAGTGACCTAGCGGGGGCCATTGCACGGGAGAGGCGGGAAGCTTGGGCAGCGCTGGCACGGGCCTGCATGGAGGCGGGGGATAACGATGCAGTGGAGGCCGTGCGGCACATGGCGTTTCCGGTGATATATGCCTCTAATCCTGCGGGAGGGATGCAGGCCACCATCACAGCTTTAGATTGGAAATTATTATCGCAGCTACGATCTACAGTTAGTCAGTTTGGGGTAAAAAGCGAGCCAGCTAAGCAGATATTGGATTATATTTGGAGTACGCAGATATTGCTGCCATCCGATTGTCGGGCAATAGCAAAATTGATCCTTTCACAACATCAACAGCTGTTGTTTAATGCATATTGGCAAGAACTGTGCCATCAGAGTGTCTCAAAGGCTAGGCAGCCGGGAGACCCACTACATGGTGTAACTATCGAAGAACTCTTAGGGCTAGGGCCTTTTTTCAGAACACAAGCCCAAGCATTATTAGGGCCAGATAAATGTCGAGAAACGATGTATTTAGCTAGACAGGCCATGGACAAGATTAAGGTGCCTGATGGATTGCCATTTTATATGGGGATCCGACAAGGTAGAGATGAGGACTTTGGGGCATTCATAGATAAGGTAGCCGGGGCTATTGAAAAGGCAGGGGTGCCAGAGTATATGAGAGGAGTGATGTTAAAACAATGCACGCTCCAAAATTGTAATTCAACAGCACGTAGTATTCTGAATACTTTGAGGAGTAATTGGACTATTGAGGAGGCACTAGAAAAGCTATCAAGCGTGCCGGTCGGGCCCCAAGCATTTCTGGTTGAGGCTATTAAGGAGTTAGGGGCAAGTTTAAAGGCGCAAGGCTGAGGCCTCTCACAATCAAGTGCTAGCAGCTCTTGCATCCTTACAAGCGTCTGCGACAACAAATCTAGGCCCAAGATCTCCTGTTGCTGGTCGCATCAAATGCTATCGCTGTGGTGGCATGGGACATGTGCGTCGTCAGTGTCAAGCCACCGGTTCATGGTGTCACACATGTCGTATGGACAACCACAATACCAATGCCTGTCGACGCCAGGTCAGGAAACCCCCAGCCCAGCGCGAGAAAGAAACGACGGCCACGCGCAGACACAAGTAGCCGTTTCCAGCCAGCAGCAGCCCTGCAACCAGCCACACCAGGAAGCCTCGGCTTGGACTTGGCAGCCGCAGTGACCACGACCTTAATGACCACAAAACCTGAGCGGGTGTCTACAGGGATCAGAGGACCAGTAATGATAAATGGAACCGCCGTTGGGGCCCTTTTATTGGGGCGTTCTTCAGCATCAATGCTCGGACTTTTTGTCCTCCCTGGGGTAATAGATGCGGACTTTCAGGGCGAGATCCAGATTATGGTATACACCCCGTTTCCTCCAATAAAAATTGAGAAAGGGCAACGGATAGCGCAGTTAGTACCCCTAGAGCAATTGACCAAAGCCTTAACCCCGTGTCAATCATCTCCCTGAGGGGAGCAAGGGTTTGGCTCCTCAGGGGGCTTAGCATTGCTATCACAAAATTTGCATGATCGACCTAAAAAACCAGTGACACTTCAATACAGAGAGGAAGAAATCAAACTTCAAAGTCTATTAGATACAGGGGACCAATAGCAGCATAGTGAGCCCAGAAATTTGGCCGCCTCAATTGGCCACTGCAAGCGGCCATAGCCACAGTGACGGGTACAGGTGGACTATCCTTAGCGAAAAAGTCGCCTCCCCTGAAAATCCACCTTGATGAACAAGTAGTCCATACCTCTGTCTCGGTGGCACCTCTACCCCCCACTGTTCAATGCTTAATTGGCCGCAATGTGCTCTCTCAATTGGGGGCACTTCAACCCGCCCTGCCCAATCCTGCCATGCTACCTTACAATTGGCCGTTATTAATTATTGACTTAAAGGACTGTTTCTTTACTATTACCCGGCATCCCTCAGGACACTAAACGATTTGCCTTCACATTGCCTGCATTGAATCGAGAACACCCTGATCAGCGTTTTGAATGGACAGTATTACCTCAAAGGATGAAAAATAGCCCCACGCGATGTCAACTATATGTCGATCATGCTCTACAACCACTCTGGCGAGAATGGAAACAAATGGTCATTTATCATTGCATGGATGACATCCTTTTTGCCCAGCCAGAGGCCTTCACACAGGAACGAATTTGGCAAATAGAAAAGACCCTAAATAGGGAAGGACTTATGATTGCCCCTGAAAAGGTACAACTCTCCGCGCCCCGGAAGTACTTAGGATGGACACTGACTAACACGATAGTAACCCCACAGAAACTGCAACTGGATACTAAAATAGAGACTCTACACGATGCCCAAAGGTTACTAGGGGACTTACAGTGGCTGCGCCCTGTGGTGGGCATCCCAAACGAACTCTTAGAGTCGTTGCGACCTTTGTTACAGGGCACTGACCCGGCCCAGCCTGTAACAGTGACAACACAGCACAAACGTCTACTACAACAGATTATGGACTGCATTATACACGGCAGTGTTTCGGAGACGTGACCCTGACCTCCCCATACAGGTTATGGTATGGTATGGACCAAAGTACCTTTTAGGAGCGTTGGCACAATCTAAAAAGAAAACGGGGGAGGTATGGGTACTAGAGTGGATCTGTCCCTCACTGCAGCAATCAAAAACACTTCTTCAAAAAACTGAACTCCTGACAGAAGTGATTAAGAAAGGGCGAGAACGTACCCTGCAGATCATAGGTATGGAGCCTGTGTGTGTACAGCTGCCAATGCAGAAGGACACTCTGACATGGTATGTGCAGCATAGTCCAGAGTTACAGGATGCTCTCTTAGGAGCTGGAAGTACGGTTTCAATGGAAAAGATTCCGAACGCTGCCGCTACATTGGATTGGTCAATGGAGTTGGCTCCGGATACCAAAGCAGCACGAGACGCCCTTGCAGAACACAATCACGGCTTACACGGATGCGGGACAGAAGTCTAGAACAGCAGCAGTGACCTGGCAGCAGGGTGGCTCCTGGAGACATCACCTCATTGCAGCCGATGATAAGGACTTACTTGCAAACATTGGAGCTGGTGGCCGTTGTATGGGCCATGATGAACTTAATCGGCCCCCTTAATGTGGTCACCGACTCCCTTTATGTAGCTGGAGTATGCCACCAAATAGAGGAGGCCTACATAAAGGAAGTGCAGAATCGGCGGCTGTACGAGCTGTTCGTGCAGTTGCAGAGAGCAATCAGAATTAGGGAGCACTCATATGCAGTAATACATGTTCGAGGTCATAAATGGGAGATAGACTTGGGAGAGGGAAATGCGAGAGCTGATCGCTTGGTGTCACTGGCACAGAGACCTTTAGTCTCCCAGCATGTCCTGGCCCGAGAGGCGCACTCTATGTTTCACCAGAATGCCAAGGGGCTAAGAAGGGAATATCAGATAACATATGAGGATGCTAAGGTAATTGTTAGATCGTGCCCAGTGTGCAGCCACCATAATGGCAGTATGGGTCTCGGGCTAGGAGTTAACCCCAGGGGACTTAAAGCTAACGAAAATAGGCAGATGGATGTGATGCATGTGGGTGAGTTCGGGCAGCTGAAATATGTACACGTGTCTATAGATACATATAGTCATTTTATGTGGGCCACCGCTCAACCTGGAGAAAAGGCTATGTATGTAGAAAGGCATCTCAGTTGTTGCTTTGCAGTTATGGGTATATCACTACAAATAAAAACAGACAGTGGCCCAGCCTACACTATTGTAGGCTTGGGGAGTTTCTGCAAACATGGGGAGTAAAACACAGTACGGGTATCCCGAACTCGCCCACAGGCCAGGCAATAGTAGAACAGGGAAATTGTGGATGGACGGCTGACCCAGCGAGGTCATGTTTTTCTCCCCCTGGGTCAGTGCAAGTAAAACAGCTGCTATGGATCACTGTCTCACACAGAACAATGATGGGAGTAGGCGAAAGGAATGCAGAGCTGCGATAGAGACCGCTGTGCCAGGTGCTGTGAGACAAGCTGCAAGCAACTTGCAAATTATAAGAACTGCACCAGCACTACCCTCTGTTCTTCTGTCTCATTATACTGCATGAAAATGTGTCTTTCAGGAACGTAAGTGAAAATGTATCTGAATTCCTGTCAACTATTGATTATGTATTAGTTTGACCTATATCTATAGTCACAATTTCTCCTGACGGTGTGCAAGTTAGGTGGAGTGATCCCCCTTGCACTATCAATAGACATCAATAGACACATGCCTGCTCTATATCCTTACCGGATATAGGGTCTGATTTCAGCAACTCAATTTTGCAACTGAGAATAGATCCGCTCTGTTCGGCTGCAGGGTCGGTTGAGAGAGGTGACACCTTTGGCGCGCCCCAAGATTTCTTGGAAGGTCTCCCTTCCTCACCCGATCACTGCAGGGACAGACAAGAACCATCCATTGGTGTATCAGGTATGTGTATAGAAAAGGGGGTGCCCGTAAGGCGTGAGGAGACGTCCTACGCAGGGTATGAAGGAGCGTGCCTGCTCCCCCCCCCCCGAGATACGTGAGCTCACAGGTTAGATTGCCGGCTGAGGTACAATTTGCAACTAATTGACTAATGCACTAGTGTTATTAAGATACAAGCTAAAAGATGTCGTCAGCATTGTGGATTATGTATAAACTATGTTTTTTGTTCTAAATGTCAGAGTGAGTGTGGTGTGAGTGAGATGTGTTCCTTTCAGGGAATGAGTGTCAGCCTGCTTTATCTAGTACTGTGTTCTGATTGCATGGAAGCGTGTAAGGGAACATGGACAAGCTTCTGTGAGATCTGTTCCCAAGTGTTTATAACTGAACAATATCACTGTACGGTGTTAAGGGTTTGTGGAAACTTTGAGTGAATTAGGAATCAATAGGAATTTTGTAAACATCATGGGAGGCTTCCAGGAGAGAGCTGTGTTTCCACAGGATCTGGCCCATTATGGGTTCCCAGTAAATGGACTAAGCCAGCCCCGAACATCAACAACCCATCTCAACCCGATGACAACAACGGCGACTCCGGCGAGCGATAGCCGCATGGTGTGCAAGACATCATATACAGTGCCGTGACTCCTGAGCTGCGACTGGTATTCCCTTAGCAGATTGCAGAAAACATCTCATCAGAAAGGTCTCTTGGACACTGGGAACTGCCAGGAGCAATTGGCGGTTATGAGACTCAGAAGCGCACTAATTGTGGGGGTCAGGTACAGTGGTTGATCCAGAGTGGGGACTGTGGTATTTTATTCATCGGGATATTGAAACTGTAGTTAATACTGGTGTGCTGTGTAGTCTTTACTGTTAGTTTACTGACAAGGAATGCTTTGTAGAAGTGTGTAACATAAATCTAGTGTATTCTTATAGATAGTGATTGGTATGCTGATAATCATGCTTTGTTTACTGTAATGCTAGCAAAAGGTGGTTCAAGATGCGATTCATACAACCTGGCTCGTACCAAAAGAAAATGGGGGAAGTGTGGAGAGCTTTTGGGACCCGGAGCACTGGCTCCGGGAGAGGGGCCATGATGGGATGCAGCTGGTAAGGAGATAGGGCCCTGCTCATTAAACCAGGCAAGGTCGTGCTGCCCTCACTCAGGAGCAAGGAAGTGATAAGAACATGCTGCAGTTAAGAAAATTGAGTGGTATGCGGTAAACAATCGGGCATTCATCACGGGACTGTCACGGTATCTAGCGTTGAAGGTTACTTTCTCACGTAAAGAACTAACCAATAAGAGAACCCAATTTGGCATATGTAGTAGCTCATTAACTATCGTATAAATGCCTGCGTGTGCTTCAATAAAGCTGAGACTTGTTGATCATGAAAGCATGAGACTTGTCTCCCGCTGATTTCCTACACCATGTAAAATCAATCAGGCTTTTCCTAAATTTTCTGTAGTCTTGAGAGCATGATGAATATCTTTCTGGTGCTGAAACAGGGTATATTGGAGTATTTTCCTGAGGGCACCCTTGAGCTCCTGGTTCCTCATGCCATAGATGAGGGGATTCAGTGCTGGAGGCACCACCGAATACAGAAATGAAAACAGCAGGCCCATGGGTGGGGAGGAGATGGAGAGCGGCTTCAGGTAGGCAAACATGGCAGTGCTGAGAAACAGGGAGACCACAGCCAGGTGAGGGAGGCACGTGGAGAAGGCTTTGTGCCGTCCCTGCTCAGAGGGCATCCTCAGCACGGCCCTGAAGATCTGCACATAGGACACAACAATGAAGACAAAACACCCAAAAAAGGTGATGACACCAGCCATGATAAGCCCAGCTTCCCTGAAGTAGTCGGATTCTGAGCAAGAGAGCTTGAGGATGTGGGGGATTTCACAGAAGAACTGATCCACAGCATTGCCTTGGCAGAGAGGCAGTGAAAATGTATTGGCAGTGTGCAGCAGTGAAAAGAGAAGCCCAGTGCCCCAGGCAGCTGCTGCCATGGTGGCACAAGCTGTGCCACCCAGCACGGTCCCATAGTGCAGAGGCTTGCAGATGGCAACGTAGCGGTCATAGGACATGATTGTGAGAAGGGAATATTCTGACGAGATGAAGAGGAGAGAGAAGAAGACCTGTGCAGCACATCCTGCGTAGGAGATGGCCCTGGTGTCCCAGAGGGCATTGGCCATGGCTTTGGGGAGAGTGGTGGAGATGCAGCCCAGGTCGAGGAGGGCGAGGTTGAGGAGGAAGAAGTACATGGGGGTGTGCAGGAGGTGGTCGCAGGCTACGGCTGTGCTGATGAGGCCGTTGCTCAGGAGGGCAGCCAGGTAGATGCCCAGCAAGAGCCAGAAGTGCAGGAGCTGCAGCTGCCGCGTGTCTGCCAACGCCAGGAGGAGGAACTCGCTGATGGAGCTGCTGTTGGGCATCTGTGGTTCCTTGGCATGTAGTCCTGTTCAGAGTGTAGTAGATAATGACAAGACAAGGCAATTCTCTGAATCACTCATCCCACTGTACTATAAAATATTTTCATTCTCTTAGGACAATGTTCCTTTAGTACCATTACTTGAACTTAATTTCATAAAGTTCAGCATTTCAGATGCAGAGGAAGCTTATTGAGCTTTTATCATCCTCTCATTTCCTAATCTTATCCCATCTCCCTGTATATTTTCATTTGTTTCCATATCTCATTTCTTTACCCCAACTTCACTTAGAGCCCAGAAGCCCAAACTCTGTGCCCTTCAATTTCGTTGAGAGAAAGCTGCCTGTATGCAGCATACATGCATTATTCATGTCTGCAGAAAGCAATGATGATTTCAGCTGGTTCCATCCTTAGAGAAAGGAGAGGCTGAAAGCACATTCAGTACACAGAAGAAGTAATTGATTTAAGAATAAATTGGGAGTCTCAGAGATTTGTTCACAGTCGACTGTCCCTTTAGTTTTCTGCCTCCAGTCCTTTTCCCTAACCAGACAACAGGAAAAGGAACGTCCCTGCCTTGTCTCTTCTCTTACATTGTGCATTTGGAAACATTCTGTGATGCAGTGTAGCTGTGATCCCCCTGTCCCAGGCAGCAGCTGTGGCAGCAGAAGGCCCCTGCCCTGCCCTGCCGGGGGGCTCCCTCCCCCCACACGTCTCCCCGCAGCGCCCTGGGCAGCTCCCCGGGCAGGCTGAGTGCTGAGCCTGGCAGGCGGCAGAGTCCCTGCCCCGGCACACAGCCCCTGTGTGGGGCACAGCAGGGACCCTGCTCTGCACCACAGCCCTGGGCACCCGGCTGCACCCCCGGCTGCACAGCCTGCAGCTGTCCTGGGACACGCAGCCCTCAGGGCTGTGCTCTGACAATGAAGCACCGAAGCCCTCAGCTGGAGCAGGTCTTTCTCCACAGTAAAGAAACATGGAGCACCTTCAGCCAGATATCTAATGGGATGTCCCAGAGTTAGTGATCCCTCCAGGAAAAAGAAGATACATTGCCTGGAGCAAAAGACTTACCTTGTCAAGGATAGTGAGAAATGCACCTCCAGTGACCTCTCAGCCTGCTATTGTGCCACACAACATCTAAGCTCTCTTTCTTCTCTCCTCCCCATCTCCTGATGGTCATGGCCCCAGCCCTTTTGTGCTGTGCAGAAGAGCTGCTCCTGGGCACAGCTGTCTCTCTGCGGCACTGCCCACTTGTATGAGCTCCCTGTGTCCCAGGAGCCTGACCCAGCTCAGCAGCAGAGGATGTCATTTTTATCCTTCCCACTCATTTCCCCTGAGATGTCTTTGGGTCTCCATGGCCAACACCCCCTGAAAGACAACAGCATTGTGACTGTACTTTGATATCTGCTGTATTAACAACCAAATGATGAGTGGACATGGACCAATTCCAGACGTATGGTTAATCCTACCAGAGAGTGTTTGCTGTAACAAAAAGAGCACACAGACCAGGACAGGGAGCGGTGGGCTTCCCCTGGGCAGGGCAGTGATGCAGCTGAGGCAATGCAGGCATGGTGTCTGTGTGTGAGTCCCTCATCTGAATGTTTGGTCTGTGTTCAGTTGGGTCTCCAGTGTTCATGCAGACACTCAGTGATGACCAAGGTGCCTGGGGTGATCCTGGATGTGTGCTAGTGCTTGTAAACTGTGTGGGAAATCCCAGTAGAGTTAGACATCTTCCTGAGCATCAGCCGAGGGCCAGAGAGGGGATAGAGGTATTCTTGGCCATCCTAAACGACACCTGTGTTTAGTGCAACGCAAACTGCCTTTTTCCACCTGTTTCCATAGAGCATGCTGCGTTATACAGCTGACTAAACGGTTGAGCTCATGAAAGAAGAGCCAGATCTTTCTCTGTTCCCTACCTCCTGCATATGCTGGACATCAAGGCACTACAAAGCTAACACACATCTTTCTTCTTCAACTGATGGAACCTCAGTTTTCTGTGAATGGCGTCAGAAGCAGCCAAGTGTCATTCCAGTTCCCTGGGCTGGCCAGCACACTCAAATGTAGCTACAAATACAGGACAGGGCCTTCAGGAAAGTCATGCCCTAAGACTGATCCTGCTGCTTGGACAACCATGAGCCCCACAATGGATCTAATGCCTGTGTGCCATCTTCTAAACACAAATACCAAAGATGAGCTATACAGTCAGGCTAACTCCGATGATGCTAACCCATTAGGATGTTTTTTTTAATGTGTTTTTACACTAATGATAAAGACAACACATGATGAGCTTGAAATACTTGTAGAATTGCAGGCCTGAGCTCTTGTTTGGTCCACAGGGACATGATTAAATGGCTTCCACAACTGGACTAAAGCACAAGGGGGATACAGAATCTTTACAATGGATGGGTGAGGAGACAAGGAAGGGTGACTGCCCTGTGTGAGAATGCACTGAGCTCTGCCTGGGGATGGCAAAGCAGCCAGGTCAGAGAGAAAGGAAATGGCCAACAGAGGAGCCCAACAGTGTCTGTTCCTGGCTTCCTGATCAGGAAGAGCAAG
This sequence comes from Gallus gallus, assembly GCF_016699485.2. Taxonomy (NCBI): domain Eukaryota; kingdom Metazoa; phylum Chordata; class Aves; order Galliformes; family Phasianidae; genus Gallus; species Gallus gallus. Next base: position 1,589,141 of record NC_052564.1, on the reverse strand, counting down.
TGGAAGGTGCCCTCTCCAGACAGATGGGAGCCTCACAGTGTCAGGCCCTTGTCTGCATTTTGGGCCCTTTTCACTCTATTGTCTGCTGCAGGGACAGCACAGCAGGGCATATGCCATCCAGGAGATCCCTGGAGAGCAGATATGGCAGCTTCCTGACCGTGCCATAGAGGAACCAAAGAGGAGAGGTGCTCTGGTGGATACTTGTGGGGAACGCAAAGATCTAAGACAACACGGGCTGCTGGTCCAGCAGGGTAAGTCACTGAGGGGAATAGGGTCAAAAAAATATAGTAACTCTCTGAGGATCACCACTTCCAAACAGAATAATCCATTCCAAGGAAGAGGAAGACAGGTAAAGTTGTGGGAAGAACTGCAGGAATGGGAAAGCCCAAACACGGAAAGGAAGCATACAGGACATGGAAACAAGAAGATGTCACCTGTCAGCAATGGAGATGTCATTAGGAATGTAAGAGATCAACTGCAATTGAATGTGCCCAGGCATATCACAGACAAGAAGGGCTTGTAGAAATATGTAAGCTACAAAAGGAAGGCTGGGGAGAATTTGGGCCCACAGTAGAATGGGGCAGGGAACCTGGTGAGACAGGACATGGAAAAGTTTCTGATACCTCTTTCCTTCCTGACCTCATTGTTGGACTGGGCTTCTTGGAATCCTAGGTGCCAGAGACAGGTGGGAAATGTTGGTGCAAGACAGGTCTACCCTTGGTGAAATGGAGGTGATCAGGGAATACCTGAGCAAACAGGATTCTGTGTTGGAAGAGGTTGACAAGAACTGTAGGATTTTTGAGGGACTTGTGTTGGAAAGACCTTAAAGATCATCCAGTTCCAACTCCCTTGCTGTGGGCAAGGCTGTCACGCAGTAAATCTGGATGCCTGGGGCCACTGACATCTTTAATATCTCCAGGGATGAGGCAGCCACAACTTCTCTGGGCTACCTGTTCCACACCAGCTCCATGCCTCACATCATGACCAGCTGAATGTTGGGAATTTCTTCCAAATGTCAAATGTAAATCTCTCTTTTAGTTTATTACCACTTGTCTTAGACCTATCATTCAGAAATGATGTAAGAAGTCAGTCTCCACCCTTTTTATTTGAACAAGACCATGGCTAGAGATGGAGGGAAGGCATTATCCTGAGTAGTGCCTCCACATTTCAGGTCACCAACAGAAGAAAGACGTCATCAATCTGGAGTTGATAAAAATCTGTTAACACACTTCTCAACTTTGAATATCCTTTTTTGTCCCATTTCTTTTTAAGATGAGAATTTCAAACTTCAAAGGGATTTTGAGACTTTATTTTATTTTATTTTATTCTGTTGTGTTTTGTTTTGCTTTTACAGAACAGGCTGTGCTTTCCAGACCTGTGTTTGCAGGACACAGATACCTTCAGGTACAGGGACACAGACAGCGGTGCCAGTGCCAATGCCCTGTGACTAATGCCCAGCGTCCACCGCTGCTCTATCCATCTGCATATTTCATGTCCCTCATCCTCCAGGGGTCTCCAGCTCTCCTAAATAATGACGATGCTGAAAGGCATGTTTTCAGCAGGCCATCCGGACACACACTCTTTTTACTGCTCTCCACATTTCCCCATCCCTTGCTCTTTGTTCACTCAGATACTTAAGAGCTATCTGGTTGAACTGTGACGTTCAGGGAGATTATCGGAACCTTCTCCATCTCTCCAAAGTCAACTCCTTAGCTGTGACGATATCTATCCCTTTGAATCTCTGTCTAACTCATTTCTTGTACAAGTGTTCCCTGTGAAAGACAAACCTCAGTAGATGCAGCTTGGACAAGGCATGCAGTTGATCACGGTGTTTTACTGTTCATTCAGTTGCATCACGTTTCCTTCTGTTTGTTGGCAAAAATGAGAAATCCTTCATTGCCCACATGCAGCTGGTTCTCTGAGGAAAGCCGGTGGGAGTTGGTGCAAAGGAGGTTTAACAGTGAGCGGGTGACTCCAGAGGAGAAGAGTGATGTGAGGAAAAGTGATGCCAGTCCCATGGGGCCAATGGGAGTAGAAATGGGGTGGGGAAGTTGAGGAGGACATTTGTCCACACAGTGTCAGAGCAAAGCTCATTAGGGGACATCCTGTATCAGTATCAATTGCCAAGTGCTGCTTTAACTTCTTGTTTAAACACAACTATAAATAAATAAACAAATAAATAGACTTCTTAAATGCCCGTCAATCTCTTCCTCTTTAAGCTCTCTCCAGATACCTCTCCAGTTAGCTGTACAAGTTCTGAACACCTGAAGAAGATGACAGGAAGGCACAAGGCACAGGACGGCACCTTAGGTGGTAATGGGCCCCAGGGGGCATTTGCTGCTGAGTCCATCAACCACCAGTGCAGAGAGGAGACTGCACAAAGTGCTCAAGAAGACCAAGTCAGAAGGAACAGAGAAGTTTCTTGGAGTATTAATGGGCCCCACTGAGGGCCACTAACAAGCAAGCTTCCCCAGGGACTTGTTAGAGCAGATAACTGGAAGCCATGCTGACAGGCAGGCAAAGGCACTGGGATGGTGGCTGTGATGCTGAGAAAAGCCTCCTTTGCCTTATGAAGCAGAAAGGCCAAGCCCTGATCCCCAGACCCTTGGCAGGGAGATCCTGTCCCTCCTGCTGGCTCAGGGCCCTTCCTGGGGCAGTGGGATGCAGGTTTGCATGAGGTCAAATGAAAGACAAGGGGACAGCAGATCCTAGGCTCTGCAAGGGGTGCAAGGATGCTGTGAGGCCCAAGTCCCATGTGGGCAGTGTGTCTCATCGCAGGATGAGGGATGTGAGAAGGGCCCAGCCTGAACTAGCAGTCAATTGCAGTGAAACTTTGAACTTCAGATCTCTCAGTTCTAGAGCCCTCCCATAGTTTTCCTTCTTCTATGCACTGCGGTGCCCAGAAGTGCACCCAACGCTCCAGTTGAGGCTGCAGCAGTGCAGAGCAGAGAGGGTCAATCCCTTCCCTCACACAGCTGGCAATGTCAATCTCAATGCACCCCAGGGGACGGTTGGCCTTCCTGGCTGCCTGGGCACACTGCTGACTCACGTTCAATTTGCTGTTGACCAGAACCCCCAGTCCCTTTCAGTGGGACTGCTCTCCAGTGTCCCATCCCTCAGTCACTGTGTTTGTCCAGGGTTGCCCCTTCCCAGGTGCAGAATCAGGCCGTTGTTCTTGTTATACTTTATGCAGTTGATGCTTAACCAGTTCTCTAACTTGTCCACACCTCTATGCAGGGCCTCTCCACCCCGAGTAGAGGCAACAGCTCCTCCCAGTTTAGTATCATCAGCAAACTTGCCCAAAAGATCTTCTAGACCTGCATGCAAGTCATTCACAAAAACATTAAAGATGTGGAACTCTACTTGTGACTGTCCACCAGCCTGATGGAACCCCGTTTGCTGTAACCCTTCCAGCCTTACCCACTGGCCACCTGCTCGCCTATCACATTATGTTTCTGTCCAGCCATATGAAGGACATACCATGAGAAACGGTATCAAAAGCTCTACTGAAATCCTTAAGGATAACATCAGTTGTCTTCCCATGTTTACACAGAGGTGAGACCATCTTATAAATGAACATTAATTTAACAGGACCTTCCCCTCATCAACTTGTGTTGACTGCGGCCAAAGTCAGAATTGTCCTTCAGGTGTTTCTGAATAACTCCCAGCATCATTTTCTCCATAATTTTACTAGGCACTGAAGTAAGACTGACAGATCCATAGCTGTAGGGGTCTTCTTTCTTGCTCTTCTTTATAACTGGAAGAACGTTTGCCAGCTTCCTGTCAACTGGGAACTGGCAAGACCATGGACTTCCTCTGATGCCATTCAAATGAGAGCCCAGAACAAACTGAGGTGTCGTCAGTGAAAGAATGTAGATGTGACATAGCTTTGTAGTGCCTTGAACTCCAGAGTATGCCACAGATGGAACAGAGAGGAAGATCTGGCTCTTCTGTTGTGAGTTCATCCATTTGATCAAAGGAGTAACGGTACATGCTCCATGGGGACAGTTGCAAAAGGCACACTGGGTGCCCTAAGCACAGGGCTGTGGTGGCATTTAGGATGGTCAAGAATACCTCCCTTCTGGCCCTCAGCTGATGCTCAGGAAGGAGGTGTCTATCTCAGAGATTTTCCACCGCACTTTACAAGCACCAGCACACAACTAGGATCACCCCAGACACTTTGGGCATCACTGAGCGTCTTTGTGTGAGCAATGCAGTCCCTGTTGAATAAAGACCAAGCATTCAGATGAGGGGCTCACACACAGAAACCTCACTGTACACATCTGAACTCAACTAAGAGGACTCCCGGCTCCCATGGACCTCTGGGGAACTGATCCCATTTCAGTCCCAGGTTTTCCATCAGCGGATGAGATGCCGAATCCTAGGGCTAGGATGAGATGGTGTGACAGTAATAAGACAAATGGAAATGGCTTTAAAGTACAGAGGGGAGATTTAGTTCAGCTTTAGGAAGACATTTTGTACTCAAAGGAAGTGGAGCAGGTTGCCCAAATATGTTTTGTGTGCGCCATCCTTGGAGGCATTCAAGGTCAGGATGGATGGGATCCTGGGCATCCTGATCTGGTGGTTGGGAACCCTGCCCATGGCTGGGGGCTTGGAACTAGGTGCTATTTAAAGTCCCCTCCAAGCTAAGCCTTTCTATGATTCTGTAATGTTATGCCTACACTGCCTCAGCTCTACCACTGCTCAGAACAGGGGAAGTCATCCCCTCCGTGTCCTTGTCTGTGTGACATTTCTATTAAGTGAGTCTATATACATGAGCAGAGGTTTCCAGATTCGGCATTTGCTTCCCTCATGATCAAACTTCTTTTGGTAGGAAAACAAACGTGCTTCTGGAATCCAGTGGGCATGTTGATTAATTGAGCTGCCTTGGAAGTACGTTCTGCAGTGATGACCGAGCTGCCTTGCAGGAGCTGTCAGCTCAGGAGGGCCATGGATATCTGCAGGGAGAGAAGGAAATCACCTCCTGTGCTACTGAGCTGGGCTGGGCTCCTGAGACACAGGGAGCTGATATAAGTGGGCAGTGCTGCAGAGAGACAGTTGTGCCCAGGTGCAGCTCCTGAGCACCACACAGCAGGGCAGGGGCCATGACCATCTGGAGATGGGGAGGGGAGAAGGAAGAGAGGTTACAGGTCGTGTGGCACAATAGCAGGCTGAGAGCTCACTGGAGGTGCATTTCTCACTATCCTTGACAAGGTGAGTCTTTTGCTCCAGGCAATTGCTCTGCTTTTCCTGGAGAGATCACTAACTCTGGGACATCCCATTAGATATCTGGCTGAAGGTGTTCCATGTTTCTTTACTGTGGAGAAAGACCAGCTCCAGCGGCGGGCTTCGATGCTTCATTGTCAGAGCACAGCCCTGAGGGCTGCGTGTCCCAGGACAGCTGCAGGCTGTGTAGCCGGGGGTGCAGCCGGGTGCCCAGGGCTGTGGTGCAGAGCAGGGTCCCTGCTGTGCCCCACACAGGGGCTGTGTGCCGGGGCAGGGACTCTGCCGCCTGCCAGGCTCAGCACTCAGCCTGCCCGGGGAGCTGCCCAGGGCGCTGCGGGGAGACGTGTGGGGGGAGGGAGCCCCCCGGCAGGGCAGGGCAGGGGCCTTCTGCTGCCACAAATGCTGCCTGGGGCAGGGGGATCACAGCTACGCTGCACCCCAGAATGTTTCCAAGGACACTCTGTATGAGGAGAGGCAAGGCAGGGATTGTCTTCTTTCTAATCTTAGGGATGGGAAAAAGACTGGAGGCAGAAATCTAAAAAGGGTTTCAACAGCAGAGAGCTTCTACATCCAAGGAAATGCTGTGAGGTTGGTGAAATGAATATTAGTTGTTGTTTGCATGTTGTATGGTGATGAGGCATTGCTGAAGTACGTTGAGAAATGCTGAATACTTTGTTATGGGTAGTAGATTCCTCTGCTCTCATCAGGGTCTGACTTCTTTTCACAGTGTTATGGGGGTGCAACCATTCTGCATCTTCCAACTTGTCAAGCTCAGAGCAATTAGAAACATGCCCAACCATCTCCACTTACTCCGCACCAAGCAGCTGTGAATCCCTTTGCCTCTCAGGTCTCATAGGCAGTCATACTGAGTGCACCAGAAGCACTCAGAATTTCTCAATTCAGCAAACACTCCATGGACACACTGAGTGAGAGGAGGGAGTAAAGAAAATCTATCACTAAAATGTCTTTTTGTGACCCACATATTTCTGGCTTTGAGCACAAAGATGCTGACAGGCACCTCTCTATTAGAAGTTACTTCATCTGACACATTTTCTAAAGAAACTTCTCCCCACACAGCCACCACATTTCCCTATATCTACGTGGACAAGACTGTGTCCTTGAGAGAAAAAGTGCAGAAGCCCTTCCGGCAAACTCAGTATCATGACATGTAGCTCACAACATTGTGATTAAATGAACATTTTCCATACAGAAATCTCTGACTTGAACCTTTGTACTCCTTGGACAGGTCCTGGTGCCCAGAAGTACCAGATGGCCAACAGCAGCTCCATCAGCGAGTTCCTCCTCCTGGCGTTGGCAGACACGCGGCAGCTGCAGCTCCTGCACTTCTGGCTCTTGCTGGGCATCTACCTGGCTGCCCTCCTGGGCAACGGCCTCATCAGCACAGCCGTAGCCTGCGACCACCGCCTGCACACCCCCATGTACTTCTTCCTCCTCAACCTCGCCCTCCTCGACCTGGGCTGCATCTCCACCACTCTCCCCAAAGCCATGGCCAATGCCCTCTGGCACACCAGGCACATCTCCTATGCAGGATGTGCTGCACAGGTCTTTTTCTTTTTCTTTTTGTTTTCATCAGAATATTATCTTCTCACGGTCATGTCCTATGACCGCTACGTTGCCATCTGCAAGCCCCTGCACTACGGGACCCTGCTGGGCAGCAGAGCTTGTGCCACCATGGCAGCAGCTGCCTGGGGCACTGGGGTCCTTAATTCCCTGCTGCACACTGCCAATACATTTTCCCTGCCTCTCTGCCAAGGCAATGCTGTGGATCAGTTCTTCTGTGAAATCCCCCACATCCTTAAGCTCTCCTGCTCACAGTCCTATCTCAAGGAAATTGGGCTTATTGCGCTTAGTGTCCTTGTGTTTTTTGGGAGTTTTGTCTTCATTGTAGTGTCCTATGTGCAGATCTTCAGGGCCGTGCTGAGGATGCCCTCTGAGCAGGGGCGGCACAAAGCCTTCTCCACGTGCCTCCCTCACCTGGCTGTGCTCTCCCTCTTTGTCTGCACTGCCACATTTGCCTACCTGAAGCCCCCATCACTTTCCTCCCCATCCCTGGACCTGGTGGTGGCAGTGTTATACACGGTGGTACCTCCAGTCATGAACCCCATCATCTACAGCATGAGGAACCAGGAGATCAAGCAAGCTCTCCGTACACTGTTTGGACATATATTGCTTCAGCATCAGTAAAATGGAAAAGCTCGGACTGCCTTTATTTCATCTCTTTTGCCCTCGCTCCCTTTTGTTGTTCCTATGGTAATTCTAATTCCAATGAATCAGTACTGTTCATCACATTTCTTATTTATTTTCTACCTTTGTCCTCTGGCTGGCAATCCTAATGGACAAAAGTAACCCGGCTCTTTGAATCAATAAAGAAATAATCAGAATACCATTGATCTCAGCTCCCACCTCCTCTGGATCCCAGAGAGCAGCCCTGCACACAGGAGGGGTGCAGGAACCAAGAGCCCAACTGCCACACGGAGCTGCAGCCCTGCTGTCTGTGGGGCTGCCCCTCACCGCCCGGTGGCCGCTCCCTCTCTGCTGCCTTTCAGTTGTGCTGCTGCTGCTTCCCTGGAGCCACGGCCATGGGCAGCAGCAGGACAGGGTCTTTTCAGTGCTGCTCTCTTTGCAGCACCACGCTGTTCTCCTTTCTCCTTGCAGGTGTGTCAGCCCTCAGGTCCTGTGTTATGTAGCAGACCATGGAGAAACACTTTGCCTGAGGTGTGCCTGGAATTGTCTCAAAGGCTTGGAAGAGCATTGCCATGTCAACAGACGGAAGCCTGGAGACTTGGGGGAGGAGAATCTTGTGAAAAATGAGATGGCCTAGCTCCATCCAAAAGATTCTGAGTGTGCCGTAAGAAGTTCTGACTGCAAACTTGTTTTTGATGGACCTGTTTATTGCCAACTCACTCACAGCCCTGTATGGCACACCTGTACATCTATGTGAGAAACACGCTCAAGATCAACAATTTCTAATCAGGCCAAGATCTCTGTGAAGAGCAGTTTATTCATTAGTGCAGTAATGGGCACACACCCATTACTGACAAGGGAGAAATTGCACAACTAGTCGGTGAAATCCATACCCTGGGTCCGACGCAGGTAAAGCCTCTCCTGGGACTCATTGGTAGAGTGTCTCAGGCTCACAACCTTCTCATGCTGCTGCTACCTGACATTTCCATTCAAGGTCTGTTACCAACCCTTTGTTTTTAGGTGTGTTCTGTATTTTTTATGGCAATAGGAGGACAATATTTTCAACAGTCTGCCCACTAGTTCTGTCCTGTACTGGACTCTCCCCTGCCCTATATAACTACCTTACCTTGTATTGCCTGTGCCAATTCTACCCTGGTCGGATTGTCTCAACCTTGCTCTGTTCAGCAGCTTTCTTTGTGACTGGAAATTTCCACTGCAAAAACCCAACTTTATTCACACCTTACTTTAGGATTTGTTCACACTTTACTCGAGGTTTACTCACCCATTACTCAGTCTTTTCCTCACTCTCTCCTCCAGGTTTACTCACACTTTACTTCAAGTTTACTCACACTTTACTACAGGTTTACCCAAGCTTTCCCTCGGATTTTACTCACAGATTATTTTGGGTTACCTCACACTTTACACTGGGTTTACTCTCATTTTTCTCTGGGTGCACCAACTTCTTACTCTGTGTGTTCCCACACCTTATTCAGGTTTTTTTCTCACTCTTGACTCCAGGTTTACTCAGTTTACTCTTGGTTCACTCACACCCGACTCCAATTTTACATACACTTTACTCCCTGTGCGCCCACACATTGCTCAGTATGGTACTTGCAATTTTCACTGGGTTTTACTCACACTTTACTCATGTTTTACTCACACATTACTTTGGATTTATTCTTCCATTTATCCTGGTTTTTCTAACACTTTACACTGGATTTGCACACACTTTGCTCCAGATTTACTCTTACTCTAACCTCGGGTGTACTCACAATTTACTCTGGCTTTAACTCACACTTTTCTCCATGTTTACTAACACTTTACTCTGGGTTTACTAACACTTTATTTCAGGTTTACACAGACTTTACTATGGGTGTACTCTTACTTTTCTCTGGGTTTCAGACACTCTGTACTCCGGGTGTACTCACACCTTACTTCAGGATTTTCTCGCTCTATACTCTGGGTTCACTTACAATTTACTCTGCTTTTACTTACACATGACTCCAAGTTGACTCACACATTACTTCAGGTTTATTCAGACCTCACTCTGGGTTTACTCACTCTCTACTCCAGGAGAGCTTACTATTTACTGTAGCTTTAATCACACTTTACTCTGGGTTTAGTCACTCTCTATTCTGGGTGTACTCAGAATTTACTACAGGTTTTACTCACCCTTTACTCCATGTTTGCTAACATTTTTCTCTGGGTTTGCTCTCTCTACTCCAGGTTTATTACGACCTTACTCAGGGTGTACTCCATCTGTACTTCATGCATACTCTCAATTTACTCCAGGTTTTTACTCCTGGTTTTACTCACACTTTTCTCTGGGTTTTACACACAGTTTACTCAAGTTCTACTCACACTTTTCTCCATGTTTTTTCTCTGTGTTTTACTCACACTCTTCCCCAGGTACACTCACAATTTGCTACTGGTTTACTCACACTTTACTTTGGGTTTGATCAGACCTTACTCAGGGTGTACTCATTCTCTACTTTGGGTGTACCGTCAGTTTACTCTGGGTTTTACTCACACTTTACTGCACGCTTACTTACACTTGACTCCGGATTCACTCACTCTCTACTCTGGTTTTACTCTTACTTTCTTTCGGATTTACTCAGTCCTCACTGAGGATTTACTCACCCTTCTACTCTGGATGTATTCACAATTTACTCTGGGTTTACAAACTGTTTACTCGCGTTTACTAACACTTTAGTCCATCTTTACCCTTACTTTCCCCCTGCTTTTACTCACGCTTTGCACCGGGTTTACTCTTACTCTACTCAGGCTGTACTCTCACCTTACTGCTGTTTTTACTCTCCCCTTAAGTCAGTAAATTCCGTCCCTTGGGCGGAACTGGAAGGACAAGTAGGGAGAGAGCAGAGGGAGGGTATTGGAGCTGCTCAGCAGCGTGAGCAGCTCCGTCCTTTAGGATTTTGGATCAGATGACGAGAGAGGGTGGGGAAGCCCACAGAGACATAGGACATGGCGTGTGTGGCATGGAGCTGGGGACCCCTCCCAGCACTTTGGGGTGGCCACTGCCAGGCAGAGGCAGACCTGAGTAGTCCCTGCTGAGCGTGAGGACAAGGACACAGAAACACAGAGTATAGATTTGCCGAGGGATTTAATGATCATCAGAGGGGGTCATTGATCATCAGGGTCTTCATCGGTCATCAGAGGCTGTCATTGGTCATCAGAGGGCAGCACTGGTCATCAGAAGATGTCCAAGGGCATTGGCGGTGAGGAGAAGCCTTGTCCCTGCAAGGTTTGTCCCCAGGGACTTAGGGCAGGAGAAGGATGGGCAGCAGCCAAGAGACCCAGGGCAGGACGTGGGTCCCCTGGGAACAGCAGCCACATCCCCTGTCCCAGCTGCATGGTGACCCTGGGCCATCCATAGGGCACCCTGAACATGCCCCATTCAAATCCCCTCCTCAGCACAGCCCCATAGAGCGCAAGGGAAGGTCTGGAGGTGACAGTGCCCAGGCCTCCCTGTTGGAACAGGCCAGGGACAGTCCCCTCCATACCATCCATTCCCAGCCCCTGATGCCTGGTCCTCAGGGCTCCAAAGACACCCAGGGTGCCCCAGGTGCCCTTGTGGGGTTGCAGGTGTCCCCGTGCTGCTCACCTAGACACGCAGATCCAGGGCCACACGTCTCACATGCAGGGGATTCTCCTCTGTACTGAAGAGATTGTCCTGGGGAGAAAGGGGGTGTTAGGGACACACTGAGAGTAATGGGACAGTGGGACATGCTGGGGGCAATGGGACACACAGGGACACCCTGAAGGTGCAGGGACCCATTGTGGGCACTAGAACACTGTGGTCCTGTAGTCTGCTCAGCCCCAACTACTCCCTGTTGCCTCCTTCCCCTGCCCATTGACCACCCGAAGTAGGAGGGAGACCGACAGATGCCTTGGAGCCCCAGGGGTGTCCCCAAGTCCCAGGGGAACAGAGAGGACAGCAACACATCCCAGCCCCGTCCTTGCCCCAGGGTCACCCCTCAACTCACAGGAGGAGGAAATTCAACAGCATCAGACGGCAATGCCTAGGGAAGAAGAGCCATAGGGCAGCCATGAGGAACTGCAGAACTGGGTGTCCCCATCCGAGCCCCCTGGTTGGCCCTGGGTCTGCCCCCACCCCCATGGCTGCCAAGGTCTGTGTGCGCCTCTGCCCATGGAGGAGCTCAGGGCTGGGGATGGACACAGGGACAGGGCAGGAGCTTGGGGGACCCAGAGGGGGGGGAATAGGGCTGACAAGAGACTGGAGATGTCAGATAGAGAGGAACTGGGATCTCAAAGAGATGAGAATGGGGGAAAATGGAACAGAGGGGATCGGGGACCTAAAGAGATGGGAATTGGGTTGCCAATTCCCATCTCTTTAGCTTTGGAAATCTAAGGATTTCCAAAGGAGAAAGGAGATTTGTTTGTTCCAAAAGGATGGGATACAAGGACCCAAGGAGAGGGCATTTGGAGCTCCCAAACGTGGCCATTTGGGGACCCAAAGAGACGGGGAGTAGGGTGCAAATGGAAGAGATTTGGATGTGCCCAGGCAGGGGCAGACCCCACCCATCCCTGCGGAGCTCCCTGCTGGGCCACCCTTGGGCACAATCAGCATGGCTGCCCGGGCACTCACCTGAAGAAGATCCTCACCAGGCTGCTCTTGCACAAGTGGCTATGGGGTGAGGAAGAGAGGGAGTGAGAGAGAGCCTGGCATCAGGGACCCCCATGGCCAAACACCTCCAGCCCCAGCCCACATCCCCCATGGATGCTTCACCTGAGCTTCCACTGTGTGGCACAGGGCAGCGAGGAGCATCACGAGGCTAAGCGCAGCCGCCTTCATCTTCCTCTGTGCTCTGGGAGCTGGGTGAGGCTGCAGGAGGCATGGGCTGCATTTATCCTCCCAGAGCCTCTCCCGCTCCCCAGATGCCCCTGGCCTTGGCAGGCTCCCCTGGCATGGACTGAGCCTGGCATACAGCCACCCTCTGCCCTGGCCCCGGTGCTCAGGAGGGAGCAGGGATCAGGGGAAGAACACTGAGTGCTGGGATCCTGATGGCAGTGAGCCCAAAGCCAAGTCCCAGCACACAGCACAGCCTGGCCTTTCTGTCTCCTAGGACCACCCAGAGATGGCACTGTCCCCATATCAAGGCTATGTCCAAGGACTCATCCCCGAGTTCTCTTGAGTCCCGTGAGGCAGCAAGGTGTGGGGCTGATCCTTTGGGGAAGTGGGGACATAGCACGTGGGGACACTGGGAGGTGAGAGGGCAATTGGGACATGGGCAGTGAGGAAATGATGGAGCTATTGGGAAATCAGGGGGACACGGGGACATGGGGACGTGAAGATACGCGGACATCATGGGGATATGGGGACATCATGGGGACATGAGAATATCATGGCAATATGGGGACATCATGGAAATATGAGGAAATGGGGACCTGCAGCCAGATGGGAACTGGTTGGTGACAGGGACCTGGAAGGCCATAGGTGGGGCCGTCAAGGCCAGGCTGGATGTGGCTCTGGGCAGCCTGGTCTGGTGGTTGGTGACCCTGCACAGAGCAGGGGGATTGAAGCTCGATGATCATTGTGGTCCTTTTCAACCCAGGCCATTCCGTGTTTCTATGTGGGCAGTGAGGACAGGTGGGTGACAGAGACACATGACGTAGGGAGGCTGGCAGTGTCCACTCAGTGCCTTTGTCTTCATTCCGGAGGTCAGGAGTGAATCACAGACCTTGGCTATGGCAGACAGGTTTCCTCCTCCTTTACTGCTGCCAAACCCAATGACCACAACTTTTAGAATCACGGAATCTCAGAATCATGGAATACCTGAACCACGGAGTGACAGACTCATAGAATCAACGAGTCATGGAATCACAGAACCACAGTGTTGCAGTACCATAGAATTACAGAATCATGGAGCAGCTGAGGAGGGACCAGACTCCTATGGTCACATCAGGAGCTGTGTCATGTATTTTCTGCTCTCTTTAAATAGCCAACATCTGAAGTCCCCATGTTACAACCAGAAATCTGCCTCACGTGGCTGAGATGGCAGCAGTGCCACCCCTGTCCATGAGGACAGTTTGTCATTGGGGCACACAGGCAGGAAATCCAAGGCTGGGGGTGAACGTTGGCTGAAGGTTCCTGAATAGGTCCTGAAGTTGCTGGGCTGTGTGCCTGAGCTTCAGCAGAACAAAGGGGTCCTTCGGGTTTTGTTCCCATGACGATGACCTCCTGTCAAGGCTTCAAAGAAAGTGAGCCTTGTTTTATCTGGATGACAGGAAAGAAATAGCAGAGCACTGATAAATGGCTTAGAACTGCAAACGACTTCTTCAAGGAACTGTGAGATGCCGATTTGAAGTGCTCCGTCTGACAGAACAGCCAGCTGGTCACAGCTTCACGGGGCATTTCCCACAAAGAACAGAGCTGTTGTGGGGCATCTCTGAAAAGAACACTTGAATGTTTGCTTTGGGAACTGGCCAGGGAGCAGTCAGCTGGAAGAGCTCCCTTTGGGCTGATTCTGCTCCGCACAGTATTTGTCAGAGCTTATCAGTGCTGCCTTATTCACTGTATTTGAATGCAACGTGGCATTATTCCTGCTCTGCAGTGCTTTTGAAAAGAACCAATAAATTGTCCATGCTGCCATCACTGAGGAATCTTGACTGAGGAGAGGTGCAGAGTGCCCTTGAAATAAACCCAAAGCAGGTGGATGAACACTTGGTAGCAATTTCCCATCAAAGGTTCTCTTCGGGAAAACCCATCAGCTGCTTTGCAGCCATCTAAAAAGAAATGTTCAGGCTTTTGTAACAGCAGAATACTGAACAAGTGAAATGCCTTGAGGTCTGAGGTCTCGGGCTGCTCAGCCAGCAGCCTCCCCTGCAGCCATCTCCCCATCATGGCATTGTTTAGGTTAGAAATGACCTCTCAGATCGTCCAACGGTTAACTCAGTGCCGTCAAGTCCACCGCTAAGCCCATATCTGTGCCACGTCAGAGTATCTGTGCTGTGTCACCCTGCTGGGCCCTGAGCTTGTGCTGCTGGGGAGCAGTGCAGGGACTTCCATGGCACGATATGGCCTTGGTTGGGCTTGATGACCTCAGAGGTCGTCTCCAACCTGGATGATACTGGGATTCGAGGACGTTCAGATTCTAGCATGATACTGGGATTCTAGGATTCTACTTTTCCAGGGTTCTACGTTCCTAGAAGTCTCTGTTTCTAGGATTCTGGGATTCTAGAGTTGTAGGAGTGTAGAAATCCAAGCACGGAACACTCTTGTTTTGTAGGACTCTGGGTGTTTGCTTTGCTTTGCTTTGTAGGATGGTAGGATTAGAGCGCTCTTTGATTGCTGGATTTCAGTGGGTCGCTGCGCCCTCTGGTGGCTGCCTTTATATCTGCGGGGTGCAAAGTAGCATGGAATTCGATTGCAACCATTGGTAAGAGGTGAGCAGAGCCGCTGTCTTGCTGCTAGAGCTGAAAGGGATGATTGGAATGGACGTTCCCATTTCCTTCGGTTGTCTGTACCAGCTCTTACTCTGTGCGTCAGGACATCAGCATCTGTGCTACTTAACATCCCGTTCCCAACAAGCCAGCTGCTCATTCCAAAAAGGTGGAAAGCTGAAGTTGCAATATTTAGGTCTACTTTGCCTTTTGGCATTGCAGTGCTTGCTGTGTCTCATGGCAGTGCATGGACCCGAGGGTCTTGTGCTTTGACCGTGTGATTGTTAATTTAAACAGAAGCCCTATTCACCTCTGCCATTGTTGCCAAAGGCAAATCGCAGCAGTGGGTTCCACCAGAGTAAAGTTATACCAGCGGTCCCACCTTGCAGTGGCACAATACTTCATCATTCCGAGGCCTGAGATGCCACTGGACACTCTGATTTGGGTGACGTGTCCATGTGTAGAATCACTGATCGTTCCACTCCTCACCTGAATTTCTTCTCCAGGTATTCTCCTCAGGAAGGGAAGCCATCTTTCTCTGTCTCAGTCCCCCGCCTGTCTGGAATGCATTTTGGCTCCATGCATAACCACAGTAGCCCAGTTTAAACGATTCTTGGTGGAACATGATCCCATCCTTCTGGTGTATCCAACATTAGCTTGTGCCCATGACCATTCTGGATCCTTTTGGCCACAAATCAAAGGGTTTGTATTAGTGCCATGGTAAACCACAGTACCATTATTTCATCCTACTGGGTCATCCTAAAACATATATCCACCTGTCTATGTGTGGGTCTTTCAGGATTCCTGTGGACGCAAAAGGAAAGAAAATACGCTCAGTCCTATTTGACATGAAGGATTAAATCCACTGGTGCTAATCCACTGAAACCTTCCTAGACAGTTTTTTTCTTCCCATGCGTAAGGATTTGGGGGGGAACTGGTGGGGGGGTATCTTGGGGGGTTTCAAACTGAGGCATTTCCACCAGTGCAGGTTATCTGGTGTAAAATCCCATAGGATCTTCTCCTGGCTTGGTATGAACTTGCATGGCGGGTGTATTAGCAGACACACAACTGGCTTTCGTATTGGGGCAGCCATCCCCGCCATCCCCGCTCCATCTATTACTTAATTGGTTAGCAGTATGATGCAGTTTCAAATGCCACACAGATTCCAAAGTTTTTGCAGAAAGGTAACCAATTATTGGTACTTTCAGTGATGCCCTCAGCCTGAGAATATTAGGGAGTGTGGAATACCCACCAAACCCCTTCCGACTTGGCCCAGTCTTAGAATCCTAAAATCCTTAGAGTTGGAAAGGACCCTTAAAGGCCATTGAGTCCAACAACCCTGCAATGAACAGGGGCATCCACAGCTCAAGCAGGTTGCTCAGAGCCTGGTTCAGCCTGGCCTTGAATGTCTCCATGGATGGGGCATCCACCATATCCCTGACAACCTGTTCCAGTGCCTCATCACCCTCACTGTCAAAGACATTTTCCTTATATTCAAATCCCCTCTCTAAGTTGGAAACCACTTTCTTTTCTCCTGTGACCACAGACCCTTCTAAAGAACCTGTCTCCTTCTTTCCTCTAGCTCCCCTTTATGCACTGAAAGGCAATCCTCAGCTCATCTTATAGCCTTCTCTTCTCCATGCTGCGCAGCCCCAGCTCTCTCAGCCTGTCTCTGTAGTAGAAGTTTTTCATCCCTTGGATCTTTTTTGTGTCCCTCATCTGGACGTGTTCCAACAGCTCTGTGTCTCTCCTGTACTGAGGATTCCATGTCTGGACACAGCACTCCCGGTGAGGTCTCACAGTGCAGATTAGAGGTGCAGGATCACCTACTGTGACCTGCTGACTGCTCAGTTTTGGATGCAGCCCAGCATGTGGTTGGCTTTCATGGCTGTGAAGGCACAGTGCTGGCTCATGCCCAGCTGCCATCCACCACCACCTTCTCGGCAGGGCTGTGCTCCATGCTTTCATCCCCCAGCTTGTACTGGTAGCAGGGACTGCCACGACCCAGGTGCCAGACCTTGCACTTGGATTTCTTGAACCTCATGAGGTTCTCCTGAGCCCACTGCTCAGCCTGACCAGGTCTCTCTGGATGGCATCCCGTCCTTCAGGCATGTGGAAACCACATCCTACAGCCTGGGGTTTCAGGACTGAAACAAACAAACAAACAAACAAACAAACAACCACAAAAAAAAACATCAGTTTACATTTGTGAGACCATTTTCAGTTGATATAAACACACACCGTGGAAATTTTCAAGTGGAATGTATGGAATTGTAATCAGATATTCAACTTCAAAATCTGATCATGTCTCTTTACAGGATATTCATAATCCCTGTCTTAGCAGAGAAATATACCCTTTGCTTCACAGTCACACCGTATTCATGTCATCACTATTTGGCAGAACACACATTATGAACAAAGACTGTCAAAGAGGAAGAACAGGAAGACTACAGTTTCATCAGAAATCTCTGCTGCACACCTTGAGACCTCACTAAGAATCACAGCTGCTGCCATCTAACCAGACTGGTGTGTCAGCTTCACAAAAACAAGGTCAAATGTCCCACGGGTTTTATGGTTTTGTCCCTCTTCTTCTTCTTCTTCTTTTCTTGAATCAATATTGTAAGAAAAAATACCTGAAATGAAAATGTTTTGTTACTTACATATTAACAATTCTGTGTGTTTTAGGAGAATCATAAGACATCGAATAGTTAGGTTGGAAAGGACTCCCAGGGTCACCAAGTTCCAACCTCCCCACCACAGGAGGGCCACCAACCTCCAGTCATGAGAGCTGCTTCAAAAGTAATGCCTCCTTTTTTATTACGTTGGGCCATAAGATCAGAGGCGGATGTTGGAGGTATGGCTGTAGAGGCTGAACCTTCCCACGAGCATCCCGTTACACGTCGCTGCCATGTAGCAGATGGCAGCAGAGGGGCAGTCTGACAGAATGGCATCTGATGTGGAGGTGCATATGAAGCAAAGGTGTGCCACTGAATTCCTCCAAGCGGAAAAAAAGTTGCACTCATTGACATTCACCAGCACTTGCTGAACGTTCCTGGAGACTAAACAGTGGATGTGAGCAGAGTGAGTCAGTGGGCGGTGTGTTTCAGCAGTGGTGGCAGTGGGTCACCTTCACTGGTGCAGATGGTTATGATCATGGCATGCAGGCTCTTGTTCATCACTGGCAAAAATGCATAGCTAATGGTGGTACCTCTGTAGAAACATTGTGCTTTGTAGCTGAGAATTTGCTCTACCAAATCGTGTTATTGTGCTCTTTGTGTCTGTTGCAGTTTTCATGGAAATACATAGGAAACATTCCTTTTGGAAAGACTGTGTGGCCCAGGACGATTTCCATTCACTAAATGTGGCCCAGGCAAGACAAAAGGCTGGACACCCATGGGCTAAGGATTGGAGTGGGCAAGAGAGGAAAGGTTTTGCTGGGGGTCTGGAGTTCTTAATTTGGGCTTCATGAGAAGCTCTGAGGTTCAGCATTCTTGTAGTGGATTCCTGTCAGGGTGAGGAATGCACTTAGAGGTACAAATAAGGCTTAAATTCTGTGGGTTTTGCAGTCTGAGTGAGTCACAGCAGCACCAACATTGCCTGAACTGCTCTTTCCTCTTCAGGATCTTCAGTTTTTGCTGGCCAAACAGCTCTGCCCTGCCCTCAATCTCCCATCTCTGTTCCCCAGGCTTCTCCTGACCGCCTCATGTCAGTCATCTCATTAAAGACAGCTTTCTACCTATCAGCCTATGCTCCAGAATGGCTCCTGTAGGTCTCAGCTAATTTTTATCAGACTTTTGTGCATGATTCCTCTCCTACAGACCATCCTGGAGGCAGTGCCCAGCTCTGTACAAAAAGGAAAAAACCCAGAAGGAAGATTAGAAACTTCTGAAATGAGAACCCACATCCAAGACCTTTTCCTATGCAGGGTCTCACAGGGACTGAGGAAGAGGGGATCTGACAACCAACGTGCAAATCAGATGCTGCTGCTGGCCTGCCAGAGGCACTGACAGATGTGAGCCTGAAAGCACAGACCCCAGCCAGGAGCCAAGGGATGGCCAGTCAGCTATTGCAGGCTGAAGTCACCGCACAGTCTGATTAACAGCCGTGTGCTTCCTGCTGGACTGTGGGTTTCTCAGATCAACTGACCCCGGCAGCTCCAGAAGTGTCTCACAAGATGGAAGACAGACAAAGTCATTGCATGTCCATTGTTTTGTTAAGCTTCACAGAGAGCCTCATTCCATATGTGCAGTGTGTCTGGGCCACACTGCATAGGTACAAGCTGAATAGGAATTGATCTGGGTGATGACATTTCAGTGAAACACATCAGAGTAGTTGAACTATGGACTAAAGCTTTAACTATATTGCTCTTAACAAAATAAAACAAACAAGCAAACAAAAAAAAAACCCACACAATCCAAAATAAGACAGTGTGTTTCTGTAAAAATCTGCATTACAAGTCCTACATACATAAAGATGGGCAGTTCATTGCTTTCAAAATATATTTGGACATCAGTTTCCACAGAGCATCCTTGAGCAACTGGTTCCTCATGCTGTAGATAACAGGGTTCACTGTTGGAGGAACCACTGAGTACAGAAACGACACCACCAGATCCAGGGATGCGGAAGAGATGGAGGGAGGCTTCAGGTAGGCAACCAAGCCAGTGCTGAGAAACAGGGAGACCACAGCCAGGTGAGGGAGGCACGTGGAGAAGGCTTTGTGCCGTCCCTGCTCAGAGGGCATCCTCAGCACAGCCCTGAAGATCTGCACATAGGACACAACAATGAAGAAAAAAACACCCAAAGGCTAAACAGACACTAAAAAGAAGTAACCCAACTTCCCTGAGGTAGGATTTTGAGCAGGACAGCTTGAGAATCTGGGGTATTTCACAGAAGAACTGATCCACAGCATTGCCTTGGCACAGAGACAGGGAAAATGTATTGGCAGTGTGCAGCAGGGAATAGAGAAGCCCCGTGCCCCAGGCAGCTGCTGCCATGGTGGCACAAGCTCTGCTGCCCAGCAGGGTCCCGTAGTGCAGGGGCTTGCAGATGGCAACGTAGCGGTCATAGGACATGACTGTGAGAATGGAATATTCTGCTGAGATGAAGAAGAGAAAGAAAAAGACCTGTGCAGCACATCCTGTGTAGGAGATGCCCCTGGTGTGCCAGAGGGCATTGGCCATGGCTTTGGGGAGAGTGGTGGAGATGCAGCCCAGGTCGAGGACAGCAAGGTTGAGGAGGAAGAAGTACATGGGGGTGTGCAGGCGGTGGTCGCAGGCTACGGCTGTGCTGATGAGGCCGTTGCCCAGGAGGGCAGCCAGGTAGATGCCCAGCAAGAGCCAGAAGTGCAGGAGCTGCAGCTGCCGCGTGTCTGCCAACGCCAGGAGGAGGAACTTGCTGATGGAGCTGCTGTTGGGCATTTGCAGTTCCTGGGCATGGAGTCCTGTTCAGAGTGCAGAAGATAATGACAAGGCAGTTCTCACAGTCACACCTCCTGCTATACTATAAAAACTTTTCTTTCTTTTAGGACCATGTTACCATGTTCATTTGCTCCATTCCCTGAAACTGATTTCATGAAGCTCAGCATTCCATAAGCAGAAGCGGCTAATAAAACTTTTTCTTTCCTCTCTTTTTCTTATTTTATCCCCACTTCCTGGATATTTTCATCTGTTTCCAAGTCACATATCCTTACGCCAAGTGCACTTAGAGCCCAGCATCCCAACCTCTGTGCCCTTCAATTTCTTTTAGAGAAAGCTTCCTATTTGAAGGATAAGTGCATTATTCATGTCTGCAGAAAACAACAATAATTTCAACTGGTTCCGTCCTTTGAGAAAGGAGACGCTGAAAGCACATTCTGTGTGACTGTATACAAAAGAAATGATTGATTAGAGTATAATTCAGGAGTCTCAGGGATGTGTTCAAAGTTGACAGCACCTTTTAGATTTCAGCCTCCAATCCTTTTTTGCTTCCCTAATGATATAACAGAAAAATCCCTGCCTTGACTCTCCTCTTGCAACCTGCCTTTGAAAACATTCTGGTGTGCAGTGTAGCTGTGATCCCCCTGCCCCAGGCAGCAGCTGTGGCAGCAGAAGGCCCCTGCCCTGCCAGGGGGCTCCTTCCCCCCACACGTCTCCCCGCAGCGCCCTGGGCAGCTCCCCAGGCAGGCTGCGTGCTGAGCCTGGCAGGCGGCAGAGTCCCTGCCCCGGCACACAGCCCCTGGGGCACAGCAGGGACCCTGCTCTGCACCACAGCCCTGGGCACCCGGCTGCACCCCTGGCTGCACAGCCTGCAGCTGTCCTGGGACACGCAGAACTGAGGGCTGTGCTCTGATGCTGCAGCACGGAAACCCTCAGCTGGAGCATATTCTTCCCCACAGTTAGGAAACATGGTGTGTCTTCAGCCTGATCTGCTATGGGTTGTCTCAAATTCAGTGATCCCTCCAGGAAAAGCAGCTGCATGGCCGGCAGCGAGAGACTTACCTTGTCAAGAGCTGTGAGCAATCCTCCTCCAATGAGCTGTCTGCCTGCTCACAGCCCATACATCCTATAATCCCTCTCTTCTTTCTGTTCTCTCCTCATGACACCTGCAGTTCATTCCCCAGCCCTGCTGTGCTGTGCAGAAGAGCTGCTCCTGAGCACAGCTGTCTCTCTGCTGCACTGCCCACTTGTAGGAGCTCCCTGTATCCCAGAAGTCTGGCCCAGATCAGCAGCAGAGGATGTCATTTTCATCCTTCCCACTCATCTCCCCTGAGCTGTCTCTGGGTCTCCATGGCCAACACCCACTGAAAGACAACAGCATTGTGACTGTACTTTGAAATCTGCTGCATTAACCACCAAATGTGCAGTGGACAGTGACCCATTCCAGACATATGGTTAGTCCTACCAGAGAGTGCTTGCTGTAACAAAAAGGGCACACAGAGAAGGACAGGGAGGTGTGGACTTCCCCTGGGCAGGGCAGTGATCCAGCTGAGGCAGTGCAGGCATCTCATCCCTAGGTGGAAAACCTGCAGCTGAGTTGGGATTCAGCTCACTGTGGACCCACAGGAGCTGGGATTCCTCTGGTTCAGTTCAGGTGTGCACAAGGAGTTGCCTGCATGTGAGCTCCTGCTCTGAGTCCTTGGTCCTTCAGCGGGGAGTCAGTTGCTCACACACAGACCCTGGGTGATGACCAAGATGCCTGGAGTGCTCCTGGATGTCTGCTCATGCTTATAAAGTGTGTGGGAATTCCCTGTGATAGACACCTCCTTCCTGAGCATCGGCTGAGAGCCAGAGAGGAGATAGAGGTATTCTTGGCCATCCTAAATGACAACAGACCCCTGCATTTAGGGCCCCCAGGTGTGCCTTTGTCCCTTCTCTACATGGAGCATGCAGAGTTATTCAGCTGTCTAAATGGATGAGCTCACAAAAGAAAAGCCAGATCTTTCCCTGTTCTCCATCTGTTGCATATTCTGAACTTCAAGGCACTGCAATGCTAACACACATCTGTATTCCTCTTCAATATCTTTATTGATGACCTGGATGGGAACATTGAGTGCACCCTCAGCAAGTTTGCAGATGACACCAAGTTGGCTAGAAATGTTCATCTGCCTGAGGGTAGCGAGACCCTACAGAGGGATCTGGATAGGTTGGATAGCTGGGCTGAAGCCAATGGGATGGGATTCAACAAGACCAAATGCCGGGTCCTGCACTTTGGCCGCAATAACCCCAGGCAACACTATAGGCTTGGGGCAGAGTGACTGGAAGACTGTGTAGAGGAAATGGACCTGGGGGTGTTGATTGATGCTAGACTGAACATGAGCCAGCAGTGTGCCCAGGTGGCCAAGAAGGCCAATGGCATCCTGGCTTGTATCAGGAATAGTGTGGCCAGCAGGAACAGGGAAGTAATTATCCCCCTGTACTCAGCACTGGTGAGGCCGCATCTCAAGTGCTGTGTCCAGTTTTGGGCCCCTCACTGTAAGAAAGACATCCAGGCCCTGGAGTGTGTCCAGAGAAGGGCAACAAAGCTGGTGAGGGGTCTGGAGCACAGGCCTTATGAAGAGCGGCTGAAGGAGCTGGGGTTGTTCAGTCTAGAGAAGAGGAGGCTCAGGGGAGACCTTATTGCTCTCTATAACTACCTGAAGGGAGGTTGTAGTGAGCTTGGGGTCGGCCTCTTCGCTCAGGTGACTAGTGATAGGACTAGGGGGAATGGCTTCAAGCTGCGCCAGGGAAGATTCAGGCTGGACATTAGGAAATACTACTTCTCTGAAAGGGTGGTCAGACACTGGAATGGGCTGCCCAGAGAGGTGGTGGAGTCACTGAGCCTGGTGGTGTTCAAAGAGCATTTGGATGTTGTGTTGAGGGACATGGTTTAGCGAGAACCATTGGTGAAGGTCGAATGGTTGGACTGGATGATCCTGTGGATCTTTTCCAACCTTCGCGATTCTATGATTCTATGTATACTGAGCTAAACAAAACACCGTAAATCCATGGACAAATGTTGTGTTAGAGTAAAATTCATCTTCTTATTCCACACACAAGGAAATAATTGTTTATTAGATTGTTTCTTTGCTTACAGCTGGCACCTTGTAGATAAGTGTATTTCTGTAACATAGCAACCTTCACTTCAGTATCCAGAAAGCTCATATTGGAATGGTCTGGAGTTCAGCAATGACCAAAGCATTCAGAAGTGAATCATTACCCGAGTTGCAGTGACACAACAGACTGGGTGTGACAGCAAGAACAGGAATTACTAAGTGGTACACAGGGGTAATTTAGGAAGTTGTTGTTAAGTATCAGAAAGTCCATGAATCATTTGTAGATACAGATAAGAAGTTTATCCCTGCTGAAATAAGTCCATGATATCACCTTCCTCACTGCATCCTTGAGCTCCTGGTTCCTCATACAGTAGATGAGGGGGTTCAGGGCTGGGGGCACCACCGAGTACAGAACAGCCATTGCCAGATCCAGGGATTGGGAGGAAAAAGAGGGGGGCCTCAGACTGGCAAAAAAGGCAGTGCTGAGAAACAGGGAGACAACGGCCAAGTGAGGGAGGCATGTGGAGAAGGCTTTGTGTCGTCCCTGCTCAGAGGGTATCTGCAGCACGGCCCTGAAGATCTGCACATAGGAGAAGAGAATGAAAACAAAACACCCAGATACTAAAGAAGCGCTGACCCCAAGAAGCCAAATTTCTCTGAGGTAGGCATCTGAGCAGGAGAGCTTGAGGATCTGGGGGATTTCACAGAAGAACTGATCCACAGCATTGCCTTGGCACAGAGGCAGGGAAAATGTATTGGCAGTGTGCAGCAGGGAAAAGAGAAGCCCAGTGCCCCAGGCAGCTGCTGCCATGGTGGCACAAGCTCTGCTGCCCAGCAGGGTCCCGTAGTGCAGGGGCTTGCAGATGGCAACGTAGCGGTCATAGGACATGACAGTGATAAGGGAATATTCTGCTGAGATGAAGAAGAGAAAGAAAAAGACCTGAGCAGCACATCCTGCGTAGGAGATGGCCCTGGTGTGCCAGAGGGCATTGGCCATGGCTTTGGGGAGAGTGGTGGAGATGCAGCCCAGGTCGAGGAGGGCGAGGTTGAGGAGGAAGAAGTACATGGGGGTGTGCAGGCGGTGGTCGCAGGCTACGGCTGTGCTGATGAGGCCGTTGCCCAGGAGGGCAGCCAGGTAGATGCCCAGCAAGAGCCAGAAGTGCAGGAGCTGCAGCTGCCGCGTGTCTGCCAACGCCAGGAGGAGGAACTCGCTGATGGAGCTGCTGTTGGGCATCTGTGGTTCCTGGCCATGGAGTCCTGTTCAGAGTGTAGTTGATAATGACAAGGCAAGGTAATTCTCTGAATCACTCATCCTGCTGTATTATAAAGTGTTTTCATTCTCTTAGGAAAATGTTCCTTTATTACCAAAACTTGAATTTAATTTCATGAAGTTCAGCATTCCTGAAGCAAAAGAAGCTTATGGAGCTTTCACTATCCTCTCATTTCTTAATCTTATCCCATCTCCCTGTATATTTTCATTTGTTTACATATCTCATTTCTTTACCCCAACTGTTCTTAGACCCCAGAAGCCCAAACTCTGTGCCCTCCAATTTCTGTGAGAGAAAGCTGTCTGTATGCAGGATTCATGCATTATTCATGTCTGCAGAAAGCAATGATGATTTCAGCTGGTTCCATCCTTTGAGAAAGGAGAGGCTGAAAGCACATTCTGTACACAGAACAAATAATTGATTTAAGAATAAATTGGGAGTCTCAGAGATGTGTTCACAGTTGACTGTCCCTTCAGTTTTCTGCCTCCAGTCCTTTTCCCTACCCTGACAACAGGAAAAGGAAAGTCCCTGCCTTGTCTCTTCTCTTACAGTGTGCATTTGGAAACATTCTGTGATGCAGTGTAGCTGTGATCCCCCTGCCCCTGGCAGCAGCTGTGGCAGCAGAAGGCCCCTGCCCTGCCCTGCCGGGGTGTTCCTTCCCCCCACACGTCTCCCCGCAGCGCCCTGGGCAGCTCCCCGGGCAGGCTGAGTGCTGAGCCTGGCAGGCCACAGAGTCCCTGCCCCGGCACACAGCCCCTGGGGCAGAGCAGGGACCCTGCTCTGCACCACAGCCCTGGGCACCCGGCTGCACCCCCGGCTGCACAGCCTGCAGCCGTCCTGGCACACGCAGACCTTAGGGCTGTGCTCCGACGCTGCAGCACTGAAGCCCTTAGTTGGAGCAGGAATTTTTCCCTGAAAAAGAAATGCAGATTGTCTGCATCCTGATCTGCTATGGTTTGTCTCAAATTTAGTGATCCCTCCAGTGAAAGAGGCTGCATTGCCCACAGCCAAGGACTTACCTTGTCCAGAGCTGTAAGCAGTACTCCTCCAGTGATCTCACAACCTGCTCACACTCATTTCCCTTCTATGCTCATGTCACCTACATATAATTCCCCCAGCCCTGCTGTTCTGTGCAGAAGTGCTGCTCCTGAGCACAGCTGTCTCTCTTCAGCACTGCCCACTTGTAGGAGCTCACTGTGTTCCAGGAGCCTGGCCCAGCTCAGCAGCAAAGGATGTCATTTATCCCTCCCCACTCATTTCCCCTGAGATGTCCCTGGGTCTCCACGGCCAACAGCTCCCTAAAAAAAACAGCATCATAACTCTACTTTGAAATCTGCTGCATTAACCATCAATTGTCCAGTGGACACTGCTATATCACAGACATATGGTTAGTCCTACCAAGGATTGTTTGCTGTAACCAAAAGGGCACACAGAGAAGCACATGGAGGGGTGGACTTCCCCTGGGCAGGGCAGTGATCCAGCTGAGGCAGTGCAGGCATCTCATCCCTAGGTGGAAACCCTTGAGCTGAAATGGGATTCAGCTCCCCACGGACCCACAGGAGCTGGGATTCCGCTGGTTCAGTTCAGGTGTTCACAAGGAGTTGCCTGCATGTGAGTTCCTGCTCTGAGTCCTTGGTCCTTCAGCGGGGAGTCAGTTGCTCACACACAGACCCTGGGTGATGACCAAGGTGCCTGGGGGTACCTTCAGCTGATGAAACCTCAGTTTTCTGTGAATGGCATCCGATCAGCTGCATGCCATGCCAGTTCCCTGGGGTGTCCAGCACACTCACATGCAGCTCCAAAATACAGCACAGGGCCTTCAGGAAAGCCATGCACTAGTAGTGTCCATGCTGCCTGGAAAACTCCAAGTCTCGAAGTGGGTCTGATGCCTGTGTGCCACATTCTAAACACAAATACCAAAGATGAGCTATCCAGTGAGGCTAACTCCAATGATGCTTCCCAATTAGGATGTCTTCTTTTTTTTTACACTAATGTGAACACCAACACATGATGAGCTAAAAATCTTTGTACAGTTGCAGGCCTGAGCACTTGTTTGGTCCACAGGGACATGGTTAAATGGCTTCCACAACTGGACTGTAGCACAAGGGGGATACAGAGTCTTTATGATGGATGGGTGATGAGATTAGGAAGAGTGACTGTGCTCAGTGGGAGTGCACTCTGCCTGGGCATGGAGTCCAACAGTGGAAATAAACAGAAAGGAAATAGTGAACAGAGGAGCCCAGCAGTGTCTGTTCCTGGCCTACTGATCAGGAAGAGCAAGTGGAAGGTGCCCTCTACAGGCAGATGGGCGCTTCATGCTGTGGAGCCCATGTCCACATTTTGGGCCTTTTTCACTCCAGTATCTGCTGGAGGGACAGCACAGCAGGGCATACACCATCCAGAAGATCCCTGGAGGGGACATACGGCAGTTTCCTGACCCAAGCCATAGAGGATCCAAAGAGGAGAGGTGCTCTGCTGGGTGCCTGTGGGGAACGCGAAGATCAAAGAGAACCCGAACTGCTGGTCCCACAGGGTAAGGCTCTGAGGGGAATAGGGTCAAAAAATATAGTAACTGTCTGAGGATTACTGCTTCCAAGCAGAATAAGTCCATTCCAAGGAAGAGGAAGCTAGGTAAAATTGTGGGAGGTCCTGCAGGAATTGGAAAGATAGACCAGGTCAATTACAAACACAGAAAGGAAGCATACAGGACGTGGAAACAAGAAGAGGTCACCTGGCAGCAATGCAGAGACTTTGATCAGTGTACCTGCTGAGGTGAGCTTAGGAATGTTTGAATTCAACTGCAATTGAATGTGCCCAGGCATATGAAAGACAAGAAGGGCTTGTAGAAGTATGTAGGTGACTAAAGGAAGGCTAGGGAGAGTGTGGGCCCACAGTAGAATGGGGCAGGGAACCTGGTGAGGCAGGACATGGAAAAGTCTCTGATGCCTTTTTCCTTCCTGACCTCATTGTTTATTACTTGGACTGGGCTTCTTGGAATCCTAGGTGCCAGAGACAGGTGGGAAATGTTGGTGCAAGAGAGGTGTGCCCATGATGAAAAGGAGGTGATCAGGGAACACCTGAGCAAACAGGATTCTGTATTGGAAGAGGTGGACAAGAACTTGTGTTGGAAGGGACTTGTGTTGGAAGGACATTAAAGATCATCCAATCCCAACCCCCTTGCTGTGGGCAGGGCTGTCACACAGTATGCTGGGATGCTTGGGGCCCTTGACATCTTTAACATCTCCAGGGATGAGGCAGCCACAACTTCTCTGGGCTACCTGTTCCACACCAGCTCCATGCCTCACATCATGACCAGCTGAATGTTGGGAATTCCTTCCAAATGTCGAATGTAAATCTCTCTTTTAGTTTATTACCATTCAGCTTTGACCTATTATTCAGAAATGATGTAACAAGTCAGTTTCCACGTTTTTTATTTGATTAAGACCATAGCTAGAGACTGAGGGAAGGCATGATCAGGAGTAGTGCCTCCACATTTCAGATCACCAGCAAAAGAAAGAAGTCAGCAAGCTGCAGTTGATAAAAATCTGTTAACACACTTCTCAACTTTGAATATCCTTTGTGACCCGTTTCTTTTTCAGTTGGGAATTTGAGACTTCAAAGGGATTCTGAGTCTTTATTTTATTTTATTTTATTTTATTTTATTTTGTTTTGTTTTGTTTTGTTTTGTTTTGTTTTGCTTTTACAGAACAGGCTGTGCTTTCAAGAGCTGTGTTTGTAGGACACAGATGCCTTCAGGTACACGGACACAGGCAGTGGTGCCAGTGCCAATGCCCTGTGACTAACGCCCAGCATCCACAGCTCTACCCTTCCTGTGTATTTGATATCCCTCATCCCCCTAGAGTCTCCAGCTCTCCTAAATAAATGCTGAAGGGCATGTTTTCAGCAGGCCATCTGGACACACGCTCTTCCCATTGCTCTCCACATCTCCCCATCCCTTGCTCTTTCTTCACTCAGATACCTCCCAACTCTCTGGCTGATCTGTGACCTTCAGGGAGATTACTGAAACTTGCTCCATCTCTCCAAAGTCTGACGGACTTGCTTGTCAACTCCTTCACTGTGATTATATCTATCCCTTCCTATCTCTGTCTAACTCATTTCTTGTACAAATTTTCCCTGCAAAAGACAAACATCATTAGTTGCAGCTTGGACAAGGCATGAAGTTGATCACTGTGTTTTACTGTTCATTCAATTGCATTACATTTCCTTCTGTTTGTTGGCAAAAAAGAGAACTCATTCCTTGCCCACGTGCAGCTTGTTCTCTGAGGAGAGCCAGTGGGAGTTGGTGCAAAGGAGGTTTAACAGTGAGCGGGTGATTCCAGAGGAGAAGAGTGACGTGAGGAAAAGCACTGCCAGTCCCATGATGCCGATGGGAGTAGAAATGAGGTGGGGAAGTTGAGGAGGACGTTTGTCCACAACAGTGACAGAGCAAAGCTCGTTAGGGGACATCTTGGATTAGTATCAGTTGCCAAGTGCTGCTTTAACTTCTTGTTTAAACACAACTATAAAATAGTAAATAAATAAATACAGAGAATTTTTAAATGTCCATTGGACTCTTCCTCCTTAAGGTTTCTCCAGATAACTTCTCATTTTGTTGTGCAAGTTCTGAACACCTGAAGAAGATGACAGGAAGGCACAAGGCACAGGAGGGCTCTTTAGGTAGCAGTGGGCCCCAGGGGGGCATTTGCTGCTGAGTCCATCAACCTCCAGTGCAGAGAGAAGATGGCATGAAGGGCTGAAGAAGACCAAGTCAGAAGGAACAGAGAAGTTTCTTGGAGTATTAATGGGCCCCATTGAGGGCCAGTAACAAGCAAGCTTCCCCAGGGACTTGCTAGAGCAGACAATTGGAAGCCATGTTGACAGGCAGGCAAAGGCTCTGGGATGGTGGCTGTGATGCTGAGAAAAGCCTCCTCTGTGTTATGAAGCAGAAAGGCCAAGCCCTGATCCCCAGACCCTTGGCAGGGAGATCCTGTCCCTCATGCTAGCTCAGGGCCCTTCCTGGGGCAGTAGGATGCAGGATTGTATGAGGTCAAATGACAGACAATGGGGCAGCAGCTCCCAGGCTCTGCATGGGGCGCAAGGATGTTGTGAGGCCCAAGTCCCATGTGGGCAGTGTATCTCATCCCAGGCTGTGGGATGTGAGAAGGGCCCAATCTGAACAGATAGTCAGTGACAATAAAACTCGGAACTTCAAACCTCTGAGGCCTAGCTGGACACTCCATTTCCTCACTGGGAGTGTTTGGTTCTGGCAATGCCATGTCTGATGCTCACCCACATGCAGAGCTCCTGACTGACTGCAACACCACTGCGCTCGTATCAGCTGTGATATAATGCAGTGGTGCTGAACTCACTGAGATTTTCTCCCCTTAATTCACAGCGCTGTGACTCTGACACCACTGTAATCCTGACCACTGCCACAACTCAGTAATTCTGACATCACTGCTCACTACACCACCGAGACAACACAATGACTCAGGTGTCAGTAATCTCCTATCCACTGTGACAGCACAGTGACTCCAACATCATCATGCTTGTACCCACTATCATAGAATCCTAGAATATCCTGTGCTGGAAAGGACACGCAAGGATTATCAAGTCCAACTTCTGGCTCCACACAACTACCCAAATAGCAGACCATATCATCGAGAGTGTTGTCTGAATGCTTCTTGAACTCCAGCAATCTTGGTGCTGTAACTCCTTTCCTTGGGGTCCTCGTCCAGTGCTCTCCTTTGGACACACTCCCATAGTTTTATGTCCTTTATGTTCTGTGATGCCCAGCAGTGCACACAGTGGTCCAGGTGAGGCTGTGGCAGTGCAGAGCAGGACAATGACCTTTGCACAACCAGGACCCCCAAATCCCTGATAGCAAGACAGTGTCCCATCCCCAGTCAGTGTGTATGTCTAGGGTTGACCCTCCCCAGGTGTGGAATCAGTCCCTTGTTCTTGTTATACTTCATGTGGTTGCTGCATGCCCAGTTCTCTAACTTGTCCACATCTATCTGCAAGCCCTCTCCACCTTCAGTGGAGGCAACAGCACCTCCCAATTTGGTATCTTCAAAATAAGGTGTCGTCAGTGAAAGAATGTAGACGTGCCATAGCTTTGTAATGCCTTGAACTCCAGAGTATGCCACAGATGGAGCAGAGAGGAAGATCTGGGATGGTGGCTGTGATGCTGAGAAAACCTTCATTTCTTATGAAGCAGAAAGGCCAAGCCCTGATCCCCAGACCCTTGGCAGGGAGATCCTGTCCCTCATGCTGGCTCAGGGCCCTTCCTGGGGCAGTGGGATGAAGGTTTGCATGAGGTCAAATGAATGACAAGGGGACAGCAGCTCCCAGGCTCTGCATGGGGTGCAAGGATGTCGTGAGGCCCAAGTCCCATGTGGGCAGTGTGTCTCATCCCAGGCTGTGGGATGTGAGAAGGGCCCAGCCTGAACTAGCAGTCAATTGCAGTGAAACTTTGAACTTCAGATCTCTCAGTTCTAGTGCCCTCCCATAGTTTTACTTCTTCTATGCACTGCGGTGCCCAGAAGTGCACCCAGTGCTCCAGGTGAGGCTGCAGCAGTGCAGAGCAGATAGGGTCAATCCTTTCCCTCACCCAGCTGGCAGTGTCAATCTCAATGCACCCCAGGGGACGGTTGTCCTTCCCGGATGCCTGGGCACACTGCTGACTCACGTTCAATTTGCTGTTGACCAGGACCCCCAGTCCCTTTCAGTGGGACTGTTCTCCAGTGTCCCATCCCCCAGTCAGTGTGTATGTGCAGGGTTGTGCCTTCCCAGGTGCAGAATCAGGCACTTGTTCTTGTTATACTTTATGCAGTTGGTGCTTGCCTGGTTCTCTATCTTGTCCACATCTCTGTGCAAGTTCTCTCCACCCTCAGTGGAGGCAACAGCTCCTCCCAATTTGGTATCATGGGCAAACTTGCTCAAAACTTCTTCTAGACCTGCATGCAAGTCATTCACAGAAACATTAGAGAGGAGGAACTCTGCTTGTGACTGTCCATCAGCCTGATGGAACCCCGTTTGCGGTAACCCTTCCAGCCTTACCCACTGGCCACCTGCTCGCCTATCACATTATGTTTCTGTCTGGCCATATGAAGGACATACCATGAGAAACGGTATCAAAAGCTCTACTGAAATCCTTAAGGATAACATCAGTTGTCTTCCCATGTTTACACAGAGGTGAGACCATGTTATAAATGAACATTAATTTAACAGGACCTTTCCCTCATCAACCTGTGTTGACTGCGGCCAAAGTCAGAATTGTCCTTCAGGTGTTTCTCAATAACTCCCAGCATCATTTTCTCCATAATTATACTAGGCACTGAAGTAAGACTGACAGGTCCATAGCTGTTGGGGTCTTTCTTGCTCTTCTTTATAACTGGAAGAACGTTTGCCACTTTCCTGTCAACAGGGAACTGGCATGACCATGGACTTCCTCTGATGCCATTCAAATGAGAGCCCAGAACAAACTGAGGTGTCGTCAGTGAAACACTGTAGATGTGCAATAGCTTTGTAATGCCTTGAACACCAGAGTATGCCACAAATGGAGCAAAGAGGAAGATCTGGCTCTTCTGTTGTGAGCACATCCATTTGGTCAGCAGAATAATACTACATGCCCCATGGGACAGATGCAAAAGGCACACTGGGTGCCCTAAGCACAGGGCTGTGGTGGCATTTAGGATGGCCAAGAATACCTCCCTTCTGGCCCTCAGCTGATGCTCAGGAAGGAGGTGTCTATCTCAGAGATTTTCCACCACACTTTACAAGCACCAGCACACAACTAGGATCACCCCAGGCACCAGAGAGTGTGTCTGAGTGAGCAATGCAGTCCCTGTTGAATAAAGAACAAGGAGTCAGATGAGGGGCTCACACATAGACACCTCATTGTACACATCTGAACTCAACTAAGAGGACTCCCGGCTCCCATGGACCTCTGGGGAACTGATCCCATGTCAGTCCCAGGGTTCCCATCAGCGGATGAGATACCGAACACTAAGGTTAGGATGACATGGTGTGACAGTAATAAGACAAATGGAAATGGCTTTAAAGTACAGAGGGGAGATTTAGTTTAGCTTTTAGGAAGAAATTTTCTACTCAAGAGAAGTGGAACAGGTTGCCCAAAGACATTTTGTGTGCCCCATCCTGGAGGCATTCAATGTCAGAATGGATGGGATCCTCGTCAGCCTAATCTGGTGGTTGGCAGCCCTGCCCATGGCTAGGGGCTTGGAACTAGGTGCTATTTAAAGTCCCCTCCAACCTAAGCCACTGTATGATTCTATAATGTTATGCCTGCACTGCCTCAGTTCTACCACTGCCCAGAACAGGGGAAGTCCATCCCCTCCCTGTCCTTGTCTGTGTGACATTTCTCTTATGGGTCATGAGCAGACGTTTCCAGACTTGGCATTTGCTTCCCTCATGGTAAAACTTCTTTTGGTAGGAAAAAAAAACGTGCTTCTGGAATCCAGTGGACATGTTGATCAATTGAGCTGACTTTGAAGTACATTCTGTAGTGATGACTGTGCTGTCTTGCAGGAGCTGTCAGCTCAGGAGGGCCATGGATATCTGCAGGGAGAGAAGGAAATCACCTCCCCTGCTGCTGAGCTGGGCCAGGCTCCTGGGACACAGAGAGCTCATACTTGTGGGCAGTGCTGCAGAGAAACAGCTGTGCCCAGGAGCAGCTCCAGTGCACCACGCAGCAGGGCTGGGGGCATCATCTGCAGCAGAAAGGGAGGAGAGAAGGAAGAGAGCTTACAGGCACAACAGCAGGCTGTGAGCTCACTGGCGGTGCATTTCTCACTATCCTTGACAAGGTAAGTCTTTTCCTCCAGGAAATGAATCTGCTCTTCCTGGAGAGATCACTAAATCTGGGACATCCCATTGCAGATCAGGCTGCAGACACTCTGTTTCTTTACTGTGGAGAAAGACCTGCTCCACACTGAGGGCTTCGGTGCTGCAACATCAGAGCACAGCCCTGAGAGCTGCGTGTCCCAGGACAGCTG
This sequence comes from Gallus gallus, assembly GCF_016699485.2. Lineage (NCBI taxonomy): Eukaryota > Metazoa > Chordata > Aves > Galliformes > Phasianidae > Gallus > Gallus gallus. The sequence goes on along the minus strand of NC_052564.1, from coordinate 1,555,494 downwards.
CAGGCTGTGCAGCCGGGGGTGCAGCTGGGTGCCCAGGGCTGTGGTGCAGAGCAGGGTCCCTGCTGTGCCCCAGGGGCTGTGTGCCGGGGCAGGGACTCTGCCGCCTGCCAGGCTCAGCACTCAGCCTGCCCGGGGAGCTGCCCAGGGCGCTGCGGGGAGACGTGTGGGGGGAAGGAGCCCTCTGGCAGGGCAGGGCAGGGGCCTTCTGCTGCCACAGCTGCTGCCTGGGGCAGGAGGATCACAGCTACGCTGCACCCCAGAGTGTTTCCAAGAGCACTTTGCAAGAGGAGAGACAATACAGGGATTTTTGTTTCCTGTTCTTAGGGAAGGGAAAGACTTGGAGGCAGAAATCTGAAGGGAGATGTGAAATATGAAAACATCTCTGAGAATCCTGAATTGTACCTCCCTCAATCTGCTGTTATATGAACAATCTCCTCATGTGCTTTCAGCCTCTCCTCTCCCAAAGGACAGCACCAGCTGAGATAATCGTACCTTTTTTTTTTTTTTTTTTTTTTTTTTTCCTGCAGACATGAGCATGGAATTACCCTGCAAACAGGCAGCTTTCCCTAAGAGAAATTTAAGTGCACAGAGGTAGGGATGGGCACCCTGAGTGCAGACAGGGTAAAGACATGAGACATGGAAACAGTTCCTATGAGGAAAATATCCAGGAGGCTGGGATATGATTAGAAAATGAGAGGAAGGCTAAAGCTCCTTCAGCTTCTACTTCTTATAGAATCATGAACCTCATGAAAATAAATTCAAGTGATGGAACTAAATGAACACTGTCCTAAAAGAAAAAAGTCTTTATAAAATGGTGGGATGAGTGTCACTGAGAATAGTCTTGTCTTGTCATTATCTCCTGCACTCTGAACAGGACTCCATGGCCAGGAACCACAGATGCCCAACAGCAGCTCCATCAGCGAGTTCCTCCTCCTGGCGTTGGCAGACACGCGGCAGCTGCAGCTCCTGCACTTCTGGCTCTTGCTGGGCATCTACCTGGCTGCCCTCCTGGGCAACGGCCTCATCAGCACAGCCGTAGCCTGCGACCACCGCCTGCACACCCCCATGTACTTCTTCCTCCTCAACCTCGCCCTCCTCGACCTGGGCTGCATCTCCACCACTCTCCCCAAAGCCATGGCCAATGCCCTCTGGCACACCAGGGCCATCTCCTACGCAGGATGTGCTGCACAGGTCTTCTTCTTTCTTTTCTTGTTTGGCGCAGAGTATTCCCTTCTCATAGTCATGTCCTATGACCGCTACGTTGCCATCTGCAAGCCCCTGCACTACAGGACCCTGCTGGGCAGCAGAGCTTGTGCCACCATGGCAGCAGCTGCCTGGGGCACTGGGCTTCTCTATTCCTTGCTGCACACTGCCACTATATTTTCCCTGCCTCTGTGCCAAGGCAATGCTGTGGATCAGTTCTTCTGTGAAATCCCCCAGATCCTCAAGCTCTCCTGCTCAGATGCCTACCTCAGAGAAATTTGGGTTCTTGGGGTCAGTGCTTGTTTAGCATCTGGGTGTTTTGCTTTCATTCTTTTCTCCTATGTGCAGATCTTCAGGGCTGTGCTGAGGATGCCCTCTGAGCAGGGACGGCACAAAGCCTTCTCCACGTGCCTCCCTCACCTGGCCGTGGTCTCCCTGTTTCTCAACACTGCCATTTTTGCCAATCTGAGGCCCCTCTCTCTTTCCTTTCAAGCCCTGGATCTGGCAATGGCAGTTCTGTACTCGGTGGTGCCTCCAACCCTGAACCCCCTCATCTACAGCATGAGGAACCAGGAGCTCAAGGATGCAGTGAGGAAGGTGATATCATGGACTTATTTCAGCAAGGATAAACTTCTTATCTGTCTCTACAAATGATTCACGGTCTTCTCCATCATGGACTTATTTTATGTTCCTTCTTTTTATACTATTTATTTATACATCAAATGTGAGCCAGGGTGCACTGTGATGAAGAGGAAGATGAAATAAACGGGAAGGAAGTAGGAGCTGTGAGAAGGAGGATGTGTGGTGTCAGGGGCTGTGCTGGGGGCACACCTCTGTACCACTGCATGCAGTGCTGCCCCACACAGTGCCTGCACAGAGCTGACAGGGGCTGCCTGTGGGGTGGTGGGGACCGGGCTGTCCTGCAGCAGGGGAAGGCACACAGAAACACCGTGCTGCAGGGCTGGGACACCAGAAGCACCCTGGAACTCAGCACCCGGCTGCACTGTGCTCACCTTGCCTGGCTCCCATGTGCCCCCTATGCCACTCTGTCACTGCCCCTCCTCAACAGGACGGGAGAGAAAACACAGTTAACCAATTCCTGGGTTGGCACAAAAAGCAGTTTATTCTTTCCTTGCTTAAAACCCACTGACAGTAAACTGTGTGAGTTAATGGCTGCGCATCAAATGCAGGTTTGTCTGCACACTTTGAAAAAGCTATTGAATTCAGGGTCTCTTTCACCTTAGTATGTTAGTTTGAACTATACCTAACCCACAACACATTTGACTAATATTTTGTATATTTTAATAGATTTCCAACACAGAAATGTGCTCACAGTCAGTTTGGATTTCACATCCCTCTTATTCCTCACCTATTTACTGTAATTTAAGTGATTTGCTATGTTTGCATTTCATCTTTGTTGTCTCACCTCCTGACCTATTTTCCTGATCCTTATCAATAGCTTCCTAAATTACCCCTATGTAGCAGTTACTATTCCTTACCTGTTTACTGTAACTGAACTGATTTGCTATGTCTGTACTTTAGTTTTGTTCTCTCATGTCCTGACCTCCTTTCCTAATATTTATCAGTAACTTCCTATATTTCCCCTGTGTGCCAGTTAGTTATTTCTGTTCTTGCTGTCACACCCAGTCTGTTGTGTCACTGCAGCTCTGGTAACGATTCACTTCTGAATGCTTTGGTCACTGCTGAACTCCAGACCATTCCGATAGGAGCTCTCTGGATACCGAAGTGAAGGTTGCTATGTTACAGAAACACACTTATCTACCAGGTGCCAGCTGTAAGCAAAGAAATAATCTAATAAACAATTTCTTTGTGTGTACTGTAAGAAGATGTATTTTACTGTAGCACAACATCAGTCCTGAGATTTACTGTGTTTTTGTTTAGCTCAGTATTTTCAGCATCTAAATGGGAAATCAGTATTTTCCCAAAGCTTCATTATATGTCGTGGTTCCTTATGGTCAGAATGATGATGTGGACGCTTTGACAATACATCAGTTACACAGACTGGTACAAAAATCAACCTGGACTTTTGAAGGGCCTTTGGCATGGTCCCACATAACATCCTTATCTCTGTGGAGAGATGTGTGAGATGGATTTGATGAGTGGACTGTTCACTGGATAAGAAATTGGTTGGAAGGTCTCAGCCAAAGGACTGTTACCAAATGCCATTTACCAAATGGCTGTCTGGGAAATGGGCTCCACCAGGTGATGGCTGATCACAAGTGATGTCCCCAGGGGTCAGCCTTGGGACCAGAGCTCTTCAACGCCTATCAGTGGCATGGATGATGAGATAGAGAGCACCCTCAGCAACTCTGCTGATGTCACCAGGCTGCGTCATACGGTTGACATGATAGAATGGGTGCCATCCAGAGGGACCTGGACAGGCTTGAAAAGTGGGCCCAAAGAAACACCATGAGGTTCAACAAGATCAGGTGCACAAGTTTTGCACTTCTGTTGGAAAATCCCAGGTATGAGGGAAGAACTCCTTGAGAGCTGCCCTGCAGGGAAGTACTTAGAGGTCCTGGGAGATTAAAACCTTAACAGGAGCCAGCAGTGTGTGCTTGCAGCCTGAGAGGCCAACTGTACCCTGGGCTGCATCAACAGAGAGGTGGTCATCAGAGCGAGGGAGAGCATTGTCCTTCTATACTCAGCTCTCAGAAGGCCCCGTACCTGAGAATGAAGTAGAGCTTTTGGAGCAGGTCCGAAGGAAAGCCATGAGGATGATCAGAGTGCTGGAGGACCTCTCCTAAGATGTCAGGATGGAGGGAGCTGCTTGTAGAAACAACTTGGAGGAGAACACATTGAAGCCTTCCAGTACTGAAAGAGAGCTTAGAAACAAGAGGGTTGAAACCTCTACGCTTTTTACATGGGTAGATAGGGATAGCACAAATAGGATCCATTTTCAATTAAAAGAGGTGAGACTTTAGATTAGAAACTGGGGGGATTTTTTCACTGAGATTGTGGTGAGGTCCTGGCACAGTCAGCCCAGAGAAGTGGTGGATTCTCCATCCCTGGAGGTGTTCAAATCCAGGCTGGATGGGGCCTCGGGCAGCCTGATGTAGTAGCCTGATTTAGTGGTTGGCAACGCTGCCTACAGCATGGGAGTTGGAACTAGATGTCCTTTGAGATCCCTTCATTCATAGAATCATAGAAGAGTCAGAGAATCATAGAAGAGTCATAGAATCATAGAGTCATAGAGTCATAGAATCATAGAATCATAGAATCATAGAATCGCTTAGGTTGGAAAAGACCAACAGGATCACCCAGTCCAACCATTCACCCATCACCAATAGTTCTCACTTAACCACATCCCTCAACACAACATCCAAACGCTCTTTGAACACCACCAGGCTCAGTGACTCCACCACCTCTCTGGGCAGCCCATTCCAGTGCCTGACCACCCTTTCAGACAAGTAGTATTTCCTCATGTCCAGCCTGAATCTTCCCTGGCGCAGCATGAAGCCATTCCCTGTAGTCCTATCACTATTCACACGAGAGAAGAGGCTGACCTCCAGCTCACTACAACCTCCCTTCAGGTAGTTATAGAGAGCAATAAGGTCTCCCCTGAGCCTCCTCTTCTCTAGACTGAACAATCCCAGCTCCTTCAGCCGCTCTTCATAAGGCCTGTGCTCCAGACCCCTCACCAGCTTTGTTGCCCTTCCTCTGGACACGCTCCAGGGCCTCGATGTCTTTCTTACAGTGAGGGGCCCAAAACTGGACCCAGTACTCAAGGTGCGGCCTCACCAGTGCTGAGTACAGGGGAATAATTACTTTCCTGTTCCTGCTGGCCACACTATTCCTGATACAAGCCAGGATGCCATTGGCCTTCTTGGCCATCCTGGGTACACTGCTGGCGCATGTTCAGTCTAGTGTCAGTCAACACCCCCAGGTCCATTTCCTCTACACAGTCTTCAAGCTACTCTACCCCAAGTCTGTAGCGTTGCCTGCGGTTATTGTGGCCAAAGTGCAGGACCCCGCATTTGGTTTTATTGAATCCCATCCCATTGGCTTCAGCCCAGCTATCCAACCTATCCAGATCCCTCTGTAAGGCCTCGCTACCCTCAGGCAGATCAACACTTCCAGCTAGCTTGGTGTCATCTGCAAACTTACTGAGGGTGCACTCAATGCCCTCATCCAGGACATCAATAAAGATATTAAACAGGACAGGCCCCAGCACCGACCCCTGGGGAACACCACTCGTGACCGGTCGCTAGCTGGATTTTACTCCATTCACCACCACTCTCTAGGGTCCGGCCCTCCAGCCAGTTCCTTACCCAGCCCAGAGTGTATCTGTCCAAGCCACTGGACTGCCAGCTTCTGGAGGAGAATACTGTGGGAGACAGTGTCAAAGGCTTTGCTGTAATCTAGGTAGGACTACATCAACAGTATTTGAGCTGTTTGTTGGGCTATTGTGGGTCTCAGGGTTGTCCAAGCAGCATGGACACTCCTGGGGCATGGCTTTCCTGAAGGCCCTGTACTGCTTTTGGAGCTACATTTGAGTGTGCTGGACAGCCCAGGGAACTGGCATGACACTAGGCTGCTTTCTGACGCCATTCACAGAAAACTGAGGTTCCATCAGTTGAAGAATAAGTATATGTGTTAATCTTTGTATTGCCTTGAACTCCAGAATATGCAGGTGGTGGAGAACAGAGAAAGATCTGGTTCTTCTTTCATGAGCTCAACCATTTAGTCAGCTGTATAATGCAGCATGCTCTATGGAAACAGGTGGCAAAAAGGCAGCTTGAGGTGCACTAAACACAGGTGTCTATTGTCGTTTAGGATGGCCAGGAATACCTCTATCCCCTCTCTGGCCCTCGGCTGATGCTCAGGAAGGAGATGTCTAACTCTATTGGGATTTCCCACACAGTTTACAAGCACTAGCACACATCCAGGATCACCCCAGGCACCATGGTTATCACTGAGTGTCTGCATGAACACTGGAGAACCCCACTGAACACAGACCAAACATTCAGATGAGAGACTCACACACAGACACCATGCCTGCATTGCCTCAGCTGCATCACTGCCCTGCCCAGGGGAAGCCCACCGCTCCCTGTCCTGGTCTGTGCGCTCTTTTTGTTACAGCAAACACTCTCTGATAGGATTAACCATACAGTCTGGAATTGGTCCATGTCCACTGATCATTTTGTGGTTAATACAGCAGATTTCAATGTACAGTCACAATGCTGTTGTCTTTCAGGAGCGGTTGGCCATGGAGACCAAGAGACATCTCAGGGGAAATGAGTAGGGAAGGATAAAAATGACATCCTCTGCTGCTGAGCTGGGTCAGGCTCCTGGGTCTTGGGGCACTCCTACAAGTGGGCAGTGCTGCAGAGAGACAGCTTGTGCCCAGGAGCAGCTCTTCTGTACAGCACAAAAGGGCTGGGGGCACGATCATCAGGAGATGGGGAGGAGAGAAGAAAGAGAGCTTACAGGCTGTGTGGCACAATAGCAGGCTGAGAGCTCACTGGAGGTGCATTTCTCACTACCCTTGACAAGGTAAGTCTTTTGTTCCAGGCAATGTATCTTCTTTTCCTGTAGGGATCACTAACTCTGGGACATCCCATTACATATTTGGCTGAAGGGGCTCCATGTTTCTTTACTGCAGAGAAAGACCTGTTCCAGCTGAGGGCTTCTGTGGTGCAGTGTCAGAGCAAAGCCCTGAGGGCTGCATGTCCCAGGACGGCTGCAGGCTGTGCAGCTGGGGGTGCAGCCGGGTGCCCAGGGCTGTGGTGCAGAGCAGGGTCCCTGCTGTGCCCCAGGGGCTGTGTGCCGGGGCAGGTACTCTGCCGCCTGCCAGGCTCAGCACTCAGCCTGCCCGGGGAGCTGCCCAGGGCGCTGCGGGGAGACGTGTGGGGGGAAGGAGCCCCCTGGCAGGGCAGGGGCCTTCTGCTGCCACAGATGCTGCCTGGGGCAGGGGACTCACAGCTACACTGAACCCTACAATGTTTCCAAGAGCACTTTGCAAGGGGAGAGACAAGGCAGGGATTTTCTATTTACTGTTCTTAAGGAAGGGGAAGGAGTTGGAGGCAGAAATCTGAAAGGAGCTGTCAAGTATGATCACAGCTCTGAGACTCCTGAATTGCACCTCCCTCAATCTGCTGCTATATGAGCAATCTCCTCATGTGCTATCAGCCTCTCCTATCCCAAAAGACAGCAACAGATGAGATAATCATCCTTATTTTTTTTTTGTTTGTTTGTTTTTTCTGCTGACGTGAACATGGAACTACCCTGCAAACAGCCAGCTTTCCCTAAGAGACATTGAAGTGCACAGCTTTAGGAATGGGCACCCTTAGTGCAGACAGGGTAAAGATATAAGACATGGAAACAGCTCCTATGAGGAAAATATCCAGGAGGCTGGGATATGATTAGAAAATGAGAGGAAGGCTAAAGCTCCTTCAGCTTCTACTTCTTATAGAATCATGAACCTCATGAAGTTAAATTCAAGTGATGGAACTAAATGAACACTGTCCTAAAAGAAAAATGTCTTTATGAAATGGTGGGATGAGTGTCACTGAGAATAGTCTTGTCTTGTCATTATCTCCTGCACCCTGAACAGGACTCCATGGCCAGGAACCACAGATGCCCAACAGCAGCTCCATCAGCGAGTTCCTCCTCCTGGCGTTGGCAGACACGCGGCAGCTGCAGCTCCTGCACTTCTGGCTCTTGCTGGGCATCTACCTGGCTGCCCTCCTGGGCAACGGCCTCATCAGCACAGCCGTAGCCTGCGACCACCGCCTGCACACCCCCATGTACTTCTTCCTCCTCAACCTCGCCCTCCTTGACCTGGGCTGCATCTCCACCACTCTCCCCAAAGCCATGGCCAATGCCCTCTGGCACACCAGGCAAATCTCCTATGCAGGATGTGCTGCACAGGTCTTCTTCTTTGTCTTCTTCCTCTCAGCAGAATATTGCCTTCTCACCATGATGTCCTACGACCGCTACGTTGCCATCTGCAAGCCCCTGCACTACGGGACCCTGCTGGGCAGCAGAGCTTGTGCCACCATGGCAGCAGCAGCCTGGGGCATTGGATTCTTTAATTCACTGCTTCACACTGCCAGTACATTTTCACTGCCTCTGTGCCAAGGCAATGCTGTGGATCAGTTCTTCTGTGAAATCCCCCAGATCCTCAAGCTCTCCTGCTCAAAATCCTTCAAATCCTACCTCAGAGAAGTTGGGTTTCTCCTTTTTAGTGTCTGTTTAGCCTTAGTGTTTTTTGTCTTCATTGTTGTGTCCTATGTGCAGATCTTCAGGGCCGTGCTGAGGATGCCCTCTGAGCAGGGACGGCACAAAGCCTTCTCCACGTGCCTCCCTCACCTGGCCGTGGTCTCCCTGTTTCTCAGCACTGGCTCTTTTGCCCAACTGAAGCCCTTCTCCAACTCCTCCCCATTCCTGGATCTGATGGTGTCATTTCTGTATTCTGTTCTCCCTCCGACGCTGAACCCTATAATCTACAGCATGAGGAACAAGGAGGTCAAGAATGCCCTCAGCAAAGTGTTGCAAAATATGCACTATTTCAGCTTCAATAAAGTGCACATCTGCCTCACATGATTCCCAGTGATGGTTCTGTATACTTTATGTATGTTTGATTTTGTGTGTGTGTGTCTAAGTGTGATGCCGTAATCTGTAAAAATGCTGCAGTCTATTCCACTTCTTCTTAGCCTTCCACTTTCTGTTTTCTCACACCAAGAGCTCATGTAAACATGGAACCAGGCTCCCTGAATAAGTTAAGAGATACTTAAAAAGCTTTCAGATTGTACTTTTCCTTTGGTCTTCTCTCTTCCTGCCTCATCTGGATGTGGGGGAGGTACAGCCACGGACATTACATCTGATGTTTGGAAGGCATTCCTTACATTTCTGAGATCTTGATGTGAGGCACGGTACAGGTGTGGAACAGGTAGCCCAGAGAAGTTGTGGCTGCCCCATCCCTGCAGATGTTGATGATGTCAAGGGCCCCAGGCATCCAGATGTACCGCGTGGCAGCTCTGCCCACAGCAAGGTAGTTGGAACTGGATGGAACTGGTATTTATGGTCCTTCCAACCCAATCTGCTCAAGGATTCTGTGATTCCTGTCACTCTCTTCCAACTCAGGATCTTGTTTGCTTAGGCATTCCCTGATCATCTCCTCTATCACCAAGGGCACATCAGCCTTGCACCAACGTTTCCCTCCTGTCTCTGGCACCTAGGATTCCAAGAAGCCCAGTCCAACTAATAAACAGTGAGGTCAGGAAGGAAAGGAGTATCAGAGACTTTTCTATGTCTTGTCTCACCAGGTTCCCTGCCCCATCCTACTGTGGGCCCACATTCTCCCCAGCCTTCCTTTTGTAGCCTACATCTTTCTTACAGCATTCCCCACAGGTACCCAGCAGAGTACCTCTCCCCTTTGGTTCCTCTATGGCTTGGTCAGGAAGCTGCCATCAGTGCTCTCCAGGGGTCTTCTGGATGGTGTATGCCCAGCTGTGCTGTCCCTGCAGCACACATTAGAGTGAAAAAGGCCCAAAATGCAGACAAGGGCCTGACACCATGAGGCTCCCATGTGTGTGTAGAGGGCACCTTCCACTTGCTCTTCCTGATCTGGAAGCCAGGAACAGACACTGTTGGGCTCCTCAGTTGGCCATTTCCATTCGCTCTGACCTGGCTGCTCTGCCATCCCCAGGCAGAGCTCAGTGCACCCTCACAGAGGGCAGTCGCCCTTCCTTGTCTCCTCGCCCATTCATCATAAAGACTCACTATCCCTTTTGTGCTTCAGCCCAGTTCTGGATGCCATTTAACCGTGTCCCTGTGGTCCAAACAAGTGCTCAGGCCTGCTACCGTATGAAAATTTCTAGTTCAGCATGTTTTGGTTTTCTCATTAGTGTAAAAACAAGTAAGAAACCACCCTAATGGGGAAGCACCATTGGATTTAGCCTGGCTGGATAGGTCATTTATTATATTTGTATTCAGAAGATGGTAAATAGACATTAGATACATTGTGGGGCTCAGGCTTGTCCAAGCAGCACGGACACTCCTAGGGCATGGCTTTCCTGAAGGCCCTGTGCTGCATTTGCAGCTGCATGTGAGTGTGCTGGACAGCCCAGGGAACTGGCATGCCACTCGGCTGCTTCTGATGCCATTCATGTAAGATCCCACTAAAACTGAGGTTTCATCAGTTGAATAAACATGTGTGTTAGCTTTGTAGTGCCTTGAGGTCCAGAATATGCAGCTGTTGAAGAAAAGATTTGGCACTGCTTTCATGAGCTCATCCACTTAGTCACCTGCATAACTCTGCATACTCTATGGAGACAAGTGGAAAATGCACACTTGAGCAGCCCAAATGCAGGGGTCTGTTGTCATTTAGGATGGCCAAGAATACCTCTATCTCCTCGCTGGCCCTCAGCTGATGCTGAGGAAGGAGGTGTCTATCACAGGGATTTCCCACACACTTTACAAGCACCAGCACACATCCAGGTGCACCAAAGGCACCTTGGTCATCACCCAGGGTCTGTGTGTGAGCAACTGACTCCCCGCTGAAGGACCAAGGACTCCGAGCAGGAGCTCACATGCAGGCAACTCCTTGTGCACACCTGAACTGAACCTGAGGAATCCCAGCTCTTGTAGGTCTGTGGAGAGCTGAATCCCATTTTAGGCCCAGGGTTTCCATCAAGGGATGAGATGCCTGCACACTGCCTCAGCTGGATCACTGCCCTGCCCTCCTGGGCAGCAGAGCTTGTGCCATCATGGCAGCAGCTGCCTGGGGCACCGGGGTTCTCTATTCCCTGATGCACACTGCCAATACATTTTCACTGCCACTCTGCCAAGGCATTGCCATCAACCAGTTCTTCGGTGAAATCACCTCGATCCTCAAGCTCTCCTGCTCTGTTTCTTACCTCAGGGAATTTGTAATTATCATATTTAGTACCTTAATATTTTTTTGGATGTTTTGCTTTCATTCTATTCTTCTATGTGCAGATCTTCAGGGCCATGCTGAGGATGCCCTCTGAGCAGGGATGGCACAAAGCTTTCTCCACGTGCCTCCCTCACCTGGCTGTGCTCTCCCTCTTTGTCACCACTTGCATGTTTGCCTACCCTACCTGAAGCCCCCCTCTATCTCCTCCCCATCCCTGGACCTGGTGTTGGCTGTGTTATACACAGTGGTACCTCCAGTCATGAACCCCATCATCTACAGCATGAGGAACCACGAGATCAAGCAAGCTCTCAGGACACTGTTTGGAGATATATTGCTTCAGCATCAGTAAAATTGAAAAGCTCGGACTGCCTTTATTTCATCTCTTTTGCCCTCACTCCTGCTTTGTTGTTCCTATGGTAATTCTAATTCCAATGAATCAGTGCTGTTCATCACATTTCTTCTTTATTTTCTACCTTTGTCCTCTGGCTGGCAATCCTAATGGACAAAAGAAACCTGGCTCTTTGAATCAATAAAGACATCATCAGAATATCATTGATCTCAGCTCCCACCTCCTCTGGATCCCAGAGAGCAGCCCTGCACACAGGAGGGGTGCAGGAACCAAGAGCCCAACTGCCACACGGAGCTGCAGCCCTGCTGTCTGTGGGGCTGCCCCTCACCGCCCAATGGCCTCTCCCTCTCTGCTGCCTTTCAGTTGTGCTGCTGCTTCCCTGGAGCCACGGCCATGGGCAGCAGCAGGACGGGGTCTTTTCAGTGCTGCTCCCTTTGCAGCACCACGCTGTTCTCCTTCTCCTTGCAGTTGTGTCAGCCCTCAGGTCCTGCGTTACGTAGCAGACCAAGGAGAAACACTTTGCCTGAGATGCGCCTGGAATTGTCTCAAAGGCTTGGAAGAGCATTGCCGTGATGACAGAAGGCTGGAGACTTGGGGGAGGAGAGTCCTGTGAAAAATGAGATGGCCTTGCTCTGTCCAAAACGTTCCCATTGTGCTGTAAGAAGTTCTGACTGCAAACTTGTTTTTGATGGACTTGTTTATTGCCAACTCACTTGCAGTCCTGGATGGCACACCTATACATCTAGGAGCTAAAGAAGGATGCCAGAGAGATCCTTGAGGATCTTTTCTGAGACTTTCATGCTGCAAAACTATGGGACAAGCAAGATCACACGCCAAGGACCCTCCGCATCTGTTGGCTGGACCAGTGATCTCTTTCTCTGTCCCTCTCTCTCTCTCTCCCCACTCTGTCTCTCTCTTTTTGTTCTTGTCATCTCATTGGAGATGAGAGGAGATGAGGCTCCTCTTCCTCTCATAAAGATTAGGCTTACTTCACATTACACCAGACTTACTTTGATTTCGTATATCATCGCAAATTTTAGCTGCACATGGAATGACTGTAAAAGTACCACTACCTTTAAGATACTGATTGTGCAGAGATTGTCATTAAAACTGATGACTATGTTTGGACTGTGTCAATTTCACTGTTATCTAACCAGGGGCTGTGAATCTGGGCACCTCTCCCTCCCTTTATGTGTTCAAGGCAGGGGCAGAAAGAAGGATGGATGCCTCTCACAGAGCAGGGCGCAGCAATTCACTCACGGGGCTGCTCTCTGAAAAGGCCCGTTGCTTTGATGGGGTTCACCTTGGTTTGAGGGGGCAGTTTCACAGTCTCAGGGTAACCTGTGAGGCACAAACCTCCAACCTTTTGGCTTGCCTGGGCCACATTTACTGAGTAGAATTTGTCTGGGGGCAAATATATGTAGGTCACTCCAAAAGGAATGCCTCCTACTTCTTTCCATGGAAACGGCAACAGATAGAAAGAGCAGAAGAACATTACTTGATAGTGCAAATTCTCATCTACAAAGCACTGTTTTTCAACAGAGTCTCCACTATCAGCTATGCATTTTTGCTGGTGATGAACATAATATAGGGGGGGCTAGCAATACGGATCAGTATATTAGCTTAAGGACCAAGACATTACTTAAGTAAAAGGAATCAATGTGTGCCAGGTCTAAAACTGAACTAAAAGTTCAGCTTTGCTTGGTGTGCTAACAGTCTTGTTTTTCTCAATGATCCTGCTTCACTGAAGTTCTGAAGTCACAATAAGACTACTGTAATCTTTGCATCCGCCAGGTGCAAGGACTTTTTCTTGGCTTTCATATAAATTGTTGTGAGTTACAGTGTCCCAAGACAGAAAGTTGTTCATTATGGCATAACAAGCAAAGGAAACTTGCTAAACTGGGGAAAAAGAGCTGAAGATCGGCCAAAAGCCACAGCAATTAAGCTGAAGGAGAAATAAAGGGGAGGACGCAAGTCACTGTACCTCTACCTAAGATGCAACTGTGCATGCCCAGGGAGACATTAGCATATATTAGTGAGGTTTTGGTAAAGAATGAATGCATTTGCCAGTGAACTGCGTATGTATATGCTTTGAAATCTGACGGGGTCGACAGGAAGGACACAGACACCAACAGAAGGGATGGGCTCATTTTTCTGTCCATTTCAAAGTAATACAAAAATAAAGCTGCGCCTATAGACAAAGGATAAGCTTAACATTAAAGAAAATAAGCAAAGTAATGCATCTACTCATTACTGCATGACGTTAGTGATAGTGATTAAGAAAGAGACATCACCAATAGACCTCATACACTACCATCATCCAGACCTGCAGTCGCTGGGAAGCCCCAGTTGCAGCGAGATAGCCTGTGCTGTGGCCGTGGGGCCAGTACGGATGGGACAGGATGTAAAAAATGTCCTCTACGCTGCTGCTGGAGAGAAAGGTCCCACTTGGAGTCTGTGGCAAAGAGCCTCAGGAGAGACCCGAGGCCAACCCCCGGGATTCTGGAGTCGAGCATACAGGGGGTCAGAAGAGGGCTACACTCCAAGTGAGAAGGAGATCTTAAAAGCAAATGAGGGGTTCGAGCTGCTTCTGAAGTAATTGGCACTGAAACGCTGCTCTTTCTGGCACCATGACTGCCAGTGCTGAACTGGATGTTTAAAGGAAAGGTCCCCTCCACCCATCATGCTGCTGATGCCACATGGAGTAAGTGGATTGTGTTCATTATGCAACGAGTGTGGATGGGGAACCTCAGCCGTCCAGGAATCCTAGAGGTGATCATGGACTGGCCTGAAGGTAAAAAGTTTGGAACATCACGGGCAGAAGAGGTATCACATGCTAAAGAGGCCCCACCATACAATAAACTACCAGAAAATAAAAAGAAATGTGCCCTGTTCATGGATGGATCGTGTCGTATTGTGGGGAAGCATCACAGATGGAAAGCTGCTGTGTGGAGCCCCACACGTCAGGTTACAGAGGCCACTGAAGGAAAAGGAGAAGCAAGTCAGCTCACAGAGGTAAAGGCTGTCCAACTGGCCTTAGATGTAGCTGAACGGGAGAGCTTTATCGTTACACTGACTCATGGGAGTGGCAAATGCCTTATGGCGGTGGTTACAGCAGTGGGAGCAAAATAATGGGCAACTGAGGGATAAACCTATTTGGACATCTGAACTGTGGACAGACATTGCCGCCTGAACAAAAAATATGGTTATAAAGGTGTGTCACATGGATGCCCATGTGCCCAAGAGTCGAGCTAGTGAGGAACAGCAAAATAACCATCAGGTAGAGCAAGCTGCCAGAATTGAGGTGGCTCAAATAGACTTGGACTGGCAGAACAAGGGTGAATTATTTCTAGCTCGGTGGGCCCACGAGACCTCGGGCCATCAAGGGAGAGATGCAACATATAAGTGGGCTAGAGACCGAGGAATGGACTTAACTATGGATGCTATTGCACAATTTATTCATGACTGTGAAACATGCGCCATAATCAAACAAGCCAAGAGGATGAAACCTCTCTGGGAGGAAGGGCGATGGCAAAAGTATAAATATGGGGAGGCGTGGCAGATTGACTATATCACCTTGCCACGATCCTGCAATGGTAAGCGTTATGTGCTCACCATGGTGGAAGCGACCACTAGGTGGCTTGAAACATATGCAGTACCCCATGCTACCGCCAGAAATACCATATTAGGTCTGGAGAAACAAGTTCTGTGGCGACATGGCACCCCAGAAAGAATTGAATCAGATAATGGGACTCATTTTAAAAATTCTCTTATAAATACTTGGGCCAAAGAACATGGCATTGAATGGATTTATCATATTCCCTATCATGCACCAGCTTCTGGTAAGATTAAACGATACAATGGGTTGTTAAAAACTATGCTGAAAGCAATGGGCGGTGGAACATTTAAGCACTGGGAGAAGCATTTGGCAGAAGCCACCTGGTTGGTCAACACCAGGGGATCTATCAATCGTGATGGTCCTACCCATTCCAGCTCCCTACATACTGTAGAGGGAGATAAGGTCCCTGTAGTACATGTAAAGAGCATGTTGGGAAAAGCAGTTTGGGTCCTTGTAGTGGAATTCCAGGGTCACAGCCTGAACTAATGGGTGGGCTCTGTGAGTGTGTGAGTGCGGCGGCGCGGCGGTACGAACGGGGGAGGGACACATTCCTCAGCTCGGCTCGGTCTGCGCGCTGCTACCGAGAGGGGTGAGTCGATTCTTTTTGATATCTTTCCCTCGTGTGCCTATTTCTTAAATAAAGGCTTTGTCATTACCTTCATTTGCCCTACATTTTGGCGAGCCAGGCAGCCAAATATCTTTAAAGATACCCAATTATAAGCCTCTTAAAATAATTACCATGACATTTTTGAACAATTTCATGGGATGGTTTGGACGGGGAAAGGCTAGCCCCATAAGTGAAGTTTTGCCAGGGCACATCCCGGGATTCCTAGGATCCCCATATCACGGGATTGCCTGTATTATTGAAAAATGGGGTCCCCTACGGGATGCAGGAAATGTTCAGGAATCCCCAGCCCGCCTGGCTGAGTATTTCAGTAGTCTAAACAAAAACGTACTCACTACACGAGAACGACAGTTAGCTGCCTCCACGGTGGCGTGGCCGCTGCTGATGGCCTTGAACTGGCTAAATATAACTGAAGGGGTTCTCACTGATGAAAATCAACTATTACGTGACCGTGTGGAAGAACTGGAAAGACAGGTTGCAATTTTGAGAGGGAAAAAACCTAACCCTATAATTCCGGTACAAAAAATCCGAAACATCTCTCTAGAAATAACTGGGGATCCTATACAAGAGAGTCCACATGAACTGGACTCAGAAAATGAAAGCACTAAGAAGTCAGATCTTGAGGCTCCACTAGAGCTTGATCCCTTTGAGATCCGATCAGTTGTAACTCAAAAAACAAAAAAAAACGCAGGACAGGCCAGCGGGGCTGCCCCCTGACCAGTGGCCCCCTGCCCAGAGCACACTACATGTAACAGCTCGCCCATACACGGCAGCTGAATTAATGGATTTAGTACAACGCTTTAGACAAAAACCGAGAGAGAGTGTGCCAGCATGGTTACTCAGACTATATGACATGGGGGCAGAAAGCGTTGTGGTGAATGGGCCAGAAATCTCAAAACTGGCATCAATTACTACTCACCCGGCCCTCAGGCAAAGACTATATGCGGCTGTGCAACACAATGAAGAAAATCATTCACTGATTGCATGGTTAATGGCCGCATGCCGTGTGACATGGGCGAATAAAATGGACATACCATTAAATACCGGCCTGTGGTCCTCTATGGAGGACTTACAAAATTATATCCGAGAATTAGGTATGAAGGAGGCAATTTATGAGGACAATTTTGAGAGCCCAGATATGATAAAATTTTCCGCAGGAATGAGGGACCTCATCCTGCAGCAGGCTCCACCACATCAGTATGGAATTTTGGTATCCATACTGAATCCCCTAGTGGCCTCAGAGGCCATTATACAACAGGCTGCCCAATTGGTGGCAGATCTGGGGGAGACAGAGCGCCTGTGCACCAGGCGCAATGTCCGAATGGTGGTGGAAAAGTCGGACATCCATCCGCCACCACGACCTAGGAGACCTGCCCCTAATGTAATTCAATCTGGACCCATCAGGGTCTCAAGAAAACAAATGTTTACCGACTTGATTAGGGCTGGAGTTCAATTTCAAAAGATCGATGGACAGCCTAACCAGGTCTTATTACAACTATGGAAACAGTTACCAAACAGTCAGAGATTCCAACGCTCTCCTAAAAGGGAAGGAGTTAGACTCATAGAACGGATTCCACAAAACACGTGGAATCTAGAAGACTTCATAGTCCCATCAAAAAAACGTAAACCTCCTCAGGTGGCCCGGGCAGCCACAGTTGAGCCATCAGAGGAAAAAGACTTAGGGATTGCACAGCTGATGGCTTGACAGCGGAGCCAAAATTCCCCAAGACTAGGGTCTCCAGAGGAGACTGGAGACCCTACGTTGAACTAACGATTCATTGGTCCCGAAAGAATGTACAGCGGGTTATGGCATTAGTAGATACTGGGGCAGAAACATCAATTATATATGGTGACCCAAACCAATTTTCAGGCTCTAAGGCAATGATAGGTGGGTTCGGGGGGCAGATGATCCCCGTAACACAAACATGGTTGAAATTGGGGGTTGGGCGTCTACCACCCCGGGAGTACAAGGTGTCTATTGCCCCAATTCCAGAGTACATATTGGGGATTGATATCCTGTCGGGTTTGACTCTCCAAACCACTGTGGGAGAGTTCAGATTAAGGGAAAGATGTATTAGTATCTGGGCAGTGCAGGCAATCATAAGGGGTCATGCAGAAATTGAACCTATTTGTTTGCCACAACCACGCCGGATCACAAATACAAAGCAGTATAGACTCCCGGGTGGGCAACAAGAAATTACCAAGACTGTGCAGGAGCTGGAGAGAGTAGGGATTATTAGACCTGCACACAGCCCATACAACTCCCCCATATGGCCAGTCAGGAAACCAGATGGTACGTGGCGAATGACAGTAGACTACAGAGAACTAAATAAAGTCACGCCACCGATCCATGCAGCTGTACCCAACATCGCTTCCCTCATGGATACATTAAGTAGAGAAATAGAAACATACCACTGTGTTCTGGATCTAGCAAATGCATTCTTCAGCATTCCAATTGCTAAGGAGTCCCAAGACCAGTTTGCATTCACGTGGGAGGGCAGGCAGTGGACTTTTCAAGTTCTACCTCAGGGGTACGTGCATTCACCTACTTTTTGTCATAATTTGGTGGCACGTGACTTGGCAAATTGGAACAAACCATCTACTGTCAAAATGTTCCACTACATTGATGATTTGATGTTAACGTCTGACTCAATCGAGGCATTAGAAAAGACAGTACCATCATTAATTACTTATTTACAGGAAAAAGGATGGGCTATAAACCCACAAAAAGTACAAGGACCAGGGCTATCAGTTAAATTCCTGGGTGTTGTCTGGTCAGGTAAGACTAAGGTGTTACCCAGTGCGATCATTGATAAGATCCAAGCGTTCCCGGTTCCTACGAAACCGAAGCAGTTGCAGGAGTTTTGGGGTATATTAGGATATTGGCGATCCTTTATTCCCCACTTAGCACAACTGCTAAAACCCTTATATCGATTAACAAAAAAAGGCCAAGTATGGGATTGGGGTAGAACAGAACAAGAAGCCTTCCAGCAAGCAAAAATAGCTGTTAAACAGGCCCAGGCGCTAGGTATATTTGATCTGACCCTTCCAGCCGAACTAGATGTGCATGTGACCCAAGAAGGGTTTGGCTGGGGGCTGTGGCAGCGCCAGGGTTCTGTTCGAATCCCAATTGGGTTCTGGTCACAGATTTGGCATGGAGCAGAAGAGAGATACAGCATGGTTGAAAAGCAGTTATTGGCTACCTATTCTGCATTGCAGGCAGTAGAACCAATAACTCAGACCGCAGAGGTTATTGTCAAAACAACTTTACCAATTCAGGGGTGGGTAAAAGACCTAACTCACATTCCTAAGACCGGGGTGGCCCAATCACAAACAGTAGCACGCTGGGTTGCCTATCTTAGCCAAAGAAGCCGCCTGTCATCATCTCCACTGAAGGAAGAACTTCAAAAGATACTTGGGCCAGTAACATATCACAGCGAGACACCTGAGGAAATAGTGGTTACTTGTCCAGAAAAGAGTCCTGTACAGGAGGGAAAATACCCTATCCCAGAAGATGCCTGGTATACAGATGGATCCAGCAGAGGGAACCCAAGTAGGTGGCGAGCTGTCGCATACCATCCCTCAACTGAAACAATATGGTTTGAAGAAGGGGATGGACAAAGTAGCCAGTGGACTGAGCTACGAGCTGTGTGGATGGTGATAACTCAAGAGCCTGGCAACAGTGCACTAAACATCTGCACAGATAGTTGGGCAGTCTACCGAGGGCTCACGCTCTGGATAGCACAGTGGGCCACTCAGGATTGGACAATCCATGCCCGACCTATCTGGGGCAAAGATATGTGGGTTGATATATGGAACGTGGTTAGGCACAGGACCGTACGAGCATACCACGTCTCTGGACATCAACCCTTGCAGTCACCAGGCAATGATGAAGCTGACACACTGGCTCGAGTCCGATGGTTGGGAAGTGCACCATCAGAAGACATAGCTCACTGGCTGCATCGGAAATTACGGCATGCAGGACAGAAAACCATGTGGGCAGCAGCTAAAGCATGGGGGTTGCCCATACAGTTACCAGATATTGTCCAGGCATGTCAGGACTGTGACGCTTGCTCGCGAATGAGACCAAGACCTCTGCCAGAAACTACGGCCCATCTCGCTAGAGGACACAACCCATTACAGCGATGGCAGATCGATTATATAGGTCCCCTTCCTCGATCTGAGGGGGCCAGATATGCCCTAACTTGTGTCGATACAGCGAGTGGACTGATGCAAGCCTATCCTGTAGCAAAGGCAAACCAAGCCTATACCATCAAAGCTCTAACTAGATTGATGGCATCATACGGGACTCCTGAGGTTATTGAGAGTGATCAAGGTACACATTTCACAGGTGCAACTGTGCAGAAGTGGGCTGAAGACAATAACATTGAATGGCGGTTTCACCTGCCCTACAATCCAACAGGAGCAGCCCTAATAGAAAGATACAATGGGATCCTGAAGGCTGCTCTGAAGGCAGATTCACAGTCCTTGCAGGGGTGGACCAAAAGGCTTTATGAAACCCTGCGAGACTTGAATGAGAGACCAAGAGATGTCAGACCCAGTGCTTTAAAAATGCTGCAGACAACTTGGGCCTCCCCACTTAGGATACAAATTACAAGCAAGGACACCTCACTCAAGCCACAAGTTGGCACAATGAATAATCTTCTGCTCCCTGCCCCTGATGACCTAGAGCCCGGGAGACACAAGGTAAAATGGCCTTGGAAGGTGCAAGCAGGACCAAAATGGTGTGGTCTCCTTGCACCTTGGGGGAGATTGTTAGAGGTTGGGGGATCAGTAAACCCTTCAGTAATCTGTGTATGGCCAACAGAGGTAATAGTTGACACCCCTGTTTTCATTGCAAGGGGGACATTAATCATGTCCATGTGGCAAATTAGAACCCCCCCTTTGGTACCCGATATAGTGATTCAGTCGCAGATTTCGGGCCAAAGAGTGTGGTATCGAAGGCCAGGACGTGCCCCGATACAGGCAGAGGTGTTGACTCAAGACCGAAATACAGCCTGCATCTTACCGTGGAGGGCGGACCTACCCCTCCTCGTACCTATTAAACATCTGTTTTACTCCCCTTGAGGTTTTAAGTTCACAGGATGGCCCGCAGGAGCAACATCACTCAAACACGCTTATGAGGAAACATCATGACACCCTGTGACGCACTGCTGAACTTTTGGGGACTGGAGAGCATGAATCAGAAGCGCTACTGGTCCTTGAAAAAGATACGCCTCGAGAAAGAACATCAAGTACTGGCCCAACAGAACCGTGAAGGGGACTGCCACTGATTGCCTTTATTGTTTTGACATCCTATATTGCGGCAGGTGTTGTGTATGCGTCGCGATGTGCATTGTGTCTTGGGCCACCAGGTTGCAGGGGCTCACCCCCTACCTGCTCAGTCATTGGTTCATGCTGTGAAGGGGTGGAGTGTAGTGGAATTCCAGGGTCACAGCCTGAACCAATGGGTGGGCTCTGTGAGTGTGTGAGTGCGGCGGCGCGGCGGTACGAACGGGGGAGGGACACATTCCTCAGCTCGGCTCTGCCTGCGCGCTGCTACCGGGAGGGGTGAGTCGATTCTTTTTGATATCTTTCCCTCGTGTGCCTATTTCTTAAATAAAGGCTTTGTCATTACCTTCATTTGCTCTACACCAACAAACAGAAGGAAATGTGATGCAACTGAATGAACAGTAAAACACCGTGATCAACTGCATGCCTTGTCCAAGCTGCATCTACTAAGCATTGTCTTTCACAGGGAGTTCTTGTACAAGAAATGAGTTAGAGATTCAAAGGGATAGATATAGTCACAGCTAAGGAGTTGACTTTGGAGAGATGGATCAGGTTCCAATAATCTCCCTGAACGTCACAGTTCAACTGGATAGCTCTTAAGTATCTGAGTGAACAAAGAGCAAGGGATGGGGAAATGTGGAGAGCAGTGAAAAGAGTGTGTGTCCTGATGGCCTGCTGAAAACATGCCTTTCAGCATCGTCATTATTTAGGAGAGCTGGAGACCCCTGGAGGATGAGGGACATGAAATACGCAGCTGGATAGAGCAGCGGTGGACGCTGGGCATTAGTCACAGGGCGTTGGCACTGGCACCGCTGTCTATGTCCCTGTACCTGAAGGTATCTGTGTCCTGCAAACATAGTACTGGAAAATGTTGGCCTTCTTGGAAAAATAAATAATAATAAAAAGATTCCAGGAAACCCAGTGCAACTAATAAACAGAGAGATCAGGAAGGAAAGGAGTATCAGAGACTTTTCCATGTCCTGTCTACCCAGGTTTCCTGCTCCATTCTACTCTGGGCCCACATTCTCCCTAGCCTTCCTTTTGTCACCTACATATTTCTACAAGCCCTTCTTGTCTTTCATATGCCTGGGTACATTCTTACATTCTTTAACTCATCTCAGCTGCCACGCTGAACAAAGTGTCTGCATTGCTGCCAGGTGACCTCTTCTTGTTTCCACGTCCTGTATGCTTCCTTTCTGTGTTTGGGTTTGGCCAGGCCAATCCATTACCATTCTTGCAGGACTTCTGACAATTTCACTTGGCTTCCATTTCTTGGAATGGACTGATTCTGCTTGGAAGCTGTGATCCTTAGATAGTTACCACATTTTTTTGACCCTGTTCACCTGAGAGTCTTACCGTGCTGACCTGTACCTGACAGACAGTTGAACAAGCCTAGGTGTGCTCTGCTGAAGGCCTAAGGTGCGAGCTTGTCTTTTGCCCCCCCCTTCAGGCTTCTCAGCTCCACCACCCTATGGCCACCACAGTTTCCCTTTGACCTTCACATTTCCCACCAGCCCTTCCTTGCTGGTGAGTATGAGATCCAGCAGAGCACCTCTCCTCTTTCGCTCCTCTATGGCTTGGTCAAGAAGCTGCCATCAGCTGTGCTCTCCAGGGATCTTCTGGATGGTGTACGCCCTGCTGTGCTGTCCCTGCACCAGTCACTAGAGTGAAAAGGGTCCCCAATGGAGACAACGGCGTGACAACATGAGGCTCCCATCAGTCTGTAGAGGGCACCTTCCACTTGCTCTTCCTGATCAGGAAGCCAGGAACAGACACTGTTGGGCTCCTCAGTTGGCCATTTCCATTTGCTGTGACCTGGCTGCTCTGCCATCCCCAGGCAGAGCTCAGTGCACTCTCACAGAGGGCAGTCGCCCTTCCTTGTCTCCTCGCCCATCCATCATAAAGACTGTATCATCCTTGTCCTGCAGCCCAGTTGTGGAAGCAATTTAACTGTGTAGCTGTGGTCCAAAAAAGAGCTCAAGCCTGCAACTGTACAAAGAGTTCTAGCACAGCATGTGTTGGTGTTCCCGTTAGTGTCCTTCTCTGTGTGTCATTTCTGTTATGGGTCATGAGCACAGGTTTCCAGATTTGGCATTTGCTTCTCTCGTGGTCAAACTTCTTTCAGTGGGAACAACTGTGCTTCTGGAATCCACTGGGCATGTTGATTAATTGAGCTGACTTGGAAGTACGTTCTGCAGTGATGACTGTGCTGCCTTGCAGGAGCTGTCACCTCAGGAGGGCCATGGATGTCTCCAGGGAGAGATGAAATCACCTCCTCTGCTGCTGAGCTGGGCCGGGCTCCTGGGACACTGACAAATCATACAAGTGGGCAGCACTGCAGAAAGACAGCCGTGCCCGGGATCATCTCCTCTGTACAGCACAAAAGGACAGTGGACGTGATCTGCAAGAGATGGGGTGGAGAGAAGGGAGATAGAGCTTACATGATGTGTGGGATGTGAGCCGGCTGTGACTTCATGCAGGAGCACTACTCATAGACTTTGACAAGGTAAGTTGCTCGCGGCAGGCAGAGCAGCCCTATTCCTGGAGGGTTCAGTAAGTTTCCGACATCCCATAGCACATCAGGCTTCAGACGCTCTGTGTTTCTTTATCAGGGAAAAAGCTCCAGCTGAGGGCTGTGGTGCAGCAGCATCAGAGCACAGCCCTGAGGGCTGCGTGTCCCAGGACGGCTGCAGGCTGTGCAGCCGGGGGTGCATCCGGGTGCCCAGGGCTGTGGTGCAGAGCAGGGTCCCTGCTGTGCCCCAGGGGCTGTGTGCCGGGGCAGGGACTCTGCCGCCTGCCAGGCTCAGCACTCAGCCTGCACGGGGAGCTGCCCAGGGCTCTGCGGGGAGACGTGGGGGGAAGGAGCCCCCCGGCAGGGCAGGGGCCTTCTGCTGCCACAGCTGCTGCCTGGGGCAGGTAGATCACAGCTTAAGTGCACCATACAGTGTTTTCAAAGGCACTTTGCAAGAGGAGAGACAAGGCAGGGATTTTTCTTTTATATCCTTAGGGAATGGAAAAGGACTGGAGGCTGAAATTCGAAGGGAGCTGTGAAATATGAACACATCTCTGGGAATCCTGAATTGTATCTTTCTCAATCTGCTGTTATATGAACAATCTCCTCATGTGCTTTCAGCCTCTTCTCTCCCAAAGGACAGCACCAGCTGAAATTATCATTCTCTACAGACATGAATAATGCATTTATCCTGAAAACAGGCAGATTTCTCTAGGACAAATCTAAGCGTACAGAGGCAGGGATGAGGGCTCAGAGTGCAGACAGGGTAAAGATATGAGACATGGAAATTGCTCCCAAGAGGAAAATATCCAGGAGGCTGGGATAGGATAAGGAAATGAGAGGAAAGTAAGAGCTATATAAGCTTCTACTTCTTACAGGATGCTGAAGCTCATGAAAATAAACGGAAGTTATGGAGTTAAATGGACTTTCCTAGTGTAGCAGGAGGAGAGACTCAGAGAATGATCTAAACTTGTCCATGCCCAGGAACTGCAGATGCCCAACAGCAGCTCCATCAGCGAGTTCCTCCTCCTGGCGTTGGCAGACGCGCGGCAGCTGCAGCTCCTGCACTTCTGGCTCTTGCTGGGCATCTACCTGGCTGCCCTCCTGGGCAACGGCCTCATCAGCACAGCCGTAGCCTGCGACCACCGCCTGCACACCCCCATGTACTTCTTCCTCCTCAACCTCGCCCTCCTCGACCTGGGCTGCATCTCCACCACTCTCCCCAAAGCCATGGCCAATGCCCTCTGGCACACCAGGCACATCTCCTACGCAGGATGTGCTGCACAGGTCTTTTTCTTTCTCTTCTTCCTCTCTGCAGAGTATTCCCTTCTCACCGTGATGTCCTATGACCGCTACGTTGCCATCTGCAAGCCCCTGCACTACGGGACCCTGCTGGGCAGCAGAGCTTTTGCCACCATGGCAGCAGCTGCCTGGGGCACTGGGCTTCTCTATGCTCTCCTGCACACTGCCACTGCATTTTCAATACCACTCTGCCAAAGCAATGCTGTGGATCAGTTCTTCTGTGAAATTGCCCAGATCCTCAAGCTCTCCTGCTCAAAATCTGACTACCTCAGGGAAGTTGGGATTATTTATTTTAGTCTTTGTTTAACCTGTGGGTGTTTTGTCTTCATTGTTTTGTCCTATGTGCAGATCTTCAGGGCTGTGCTGAGGATGCCCTCTGAGCAGGGACGGCACAAAGCCTTCTCCACGTGCCTCCCTCACCTGGCTGTGGTCTCCCTCTTTGTCAGCACAGCCATGTTTGCCTATCTGAAATCCTCTTCCATGTCTTCTCCATCCCTGGACCTGCTGGTTTCATTTCTGTACTCAGTGGTGCCTCCAGCAGTGAATCCTCTCATCTACGGCTTGAGAAACCAGGAGCTCAAGGCTGCAGTGAGGAATACATACTTCTACAGCATCCATAAGATGCATGGTAGTTTAAGAGGAGTCCCAAGGTAACTCTGAAATTGTTAGGACAATCTCTTGTTATTATTTGTCTTCATTATTGTTTTCACAGGCACGACTTTGATTTTGGAAGTGTTATTCTTGGCCTGCTACATTTCTGTAGTGTTTTGGCTCACTCATCTCATGCACCTGTAGAACAAGGCACTCTGTTGATACACACAGTAAAGAAGCCAGCAGAAATTCATCTGTCTCTTCTCCCATGTTTTACCATCTCTGAAAGTGGAGGAGCAACTGACGTATGCAGGAGTAGTGCAGGGTCCAGGAACCCAGCTGCAACACGGAGCAGCAGCCTCGGTGTCCATGGGGGCTGCCCCTCACTGCCCAGGAGTTCCATCCCCTTATCTGTGTTTGAGACGGGGCTGCTGCTTCCCAGGTCCAATGGCCACAGACAGCAGCAGGAGGTGGTCTTTCTGCTGCTGCTCTCTTTTCACTTCCATACTCCCCTCCTTGTCTACGCCCTGGGGGTCGTGGGTGGACCAGGAGGGTTGCTCTGGACATTTGTCACCGTCAGCCTCTCACATCAGCCATTTCCAGCACTGCCTGCATGTTGATGGCAGAGCTTTTTCCTGAAGCCATCTCCATGCTCCTGGTGGTAGAGCGGGGCTGTCTGCAGACCCATGTGTGGGACATGGCTGAGGCAGCACTGGATCTGTAAAGCAGGAATGCCGTCAGTGTGGTGCACTGAGGGCTGAAATGGGCACTTGTGCTGGGGAAACTCTTCCCACCCCAAACACACCTGTCCTGTGCAGTGCAAGCATGGTTGGGTCAAGTATGGAGCAGGGACATCGCAGTGATAAGCCACAGATTGGAAACCCAGTACAGCCATTTGGGGGGAGGAGTAGGTGGTCTTGGTACACAAAGAGCCAGGTAGGAGGCAGCTGTGTATCCTGGCAGAGAAACCAGGGAAGGCTGTGGGCATATCACTGCAGCATGTGAGAGCCTGTGAGGAGATGATGGAGAATACAGAGCCAGGCTCTGCGCTCTCATACACAGTGGGAGGATGAAAGTGATGGGTGAAACTGCATACATTCTGCCTGAAGAGAAGGAAAAGATTTTTCACTCAGTTCAGGGCTCATCCTGAGCAAGGTGGCTTCTGCCTTGTGTTTTCTTTTCATTGTGCTGTCCTGTGTGCAGATCTTCAGGGCCGTGCTGAGGATGCCCTCTGAGCAGGGACGGCACAAAGCCTTCTCCATGTGCCTCCTTCACCTGGCCGTGCTCTCCCTGTTAGTCAGCACTGCCACATTTGCCAACCTGAAGCCCCCTTCCATTTCCTCCCAATCCCTGGGCCTGGTGGTGTCATTCCTGTACTCAGTGCTGCCTCCAGCCATTAACCCCCTCATCTACAGCATGAGGAACCCAGACCTCCAAGACGCACTGGGAAAATTGATGTCATGGACACTTTTCATTAACAATAAACTTCTCCTCTCTCTCTAAATGACTCACAGAATGTCCCAGTGCAGGCCTGTATTGCTCATCTATGTTTATAATATTTATTTTTATTCTTATTTTTTAATTTGTTTGCTGTTTTTTTATGTTTATTAATTTTTCTTACGCTGTTACAGTAATATTTTGATTCACTGCATGTCTGCTGAGGCATCAACCTGCTCTCTTCCTCCTGGAGCCCATATCTGATGTGGATCAGAGCTGACTCTTGTATCCTCTGTGTAGTGTCTCTGTATCTGCAGGGAAATGAGGTGTCTGCAGTCTTCACTGTGGCAGTGGGGATGTACCGCTGCATGGAATGGGGGGATTCCTGTCATTCTTGCTGTGCCTGAACATTCCAAGTGCTATTGGAAATGCTCTCTTATCATTCCATTTGCTTTGCACACCCACAGACTCCCAGAGAGGAGTTTAGCTGCACTCGGCCTCATCCATCTGGGTCTGCTGCTCACCCTGACCAGCATGGCCAGCACAGAGCCACCCAGGAATGGCCATGGAGGTCAGAGGAGGGATGGATAGTGGTGGGAGCTGTCCTGGGCATGACATTTCCCTGCAGATGCTTGTATGACCAGGAGCCCTGTGACCTTGTGGCTGTTCCTCAGTCCCCGCTGCAACTTTGGCACTTCCCTGAAAGCGGCCCTTAGGCAAGATTGCGTGGGTGCTGGGGGCAGCTGGAGCACCAGGGTCTGGTTATGACCATACACAGGATGAGCCCTCTTCTGGGTGCTCTGCTGCAGGGCTGCTGCATCTGGGAGCCTTCAGGAGGAGGGAGCAGTCAGAGGAGATCCTGGGGCTCTGGAGACCACCCCATGCCCATGATGCCACAAAGCAGGGTCCCTCGGGGCACAGATCCAACAAAGCTTCTTGTTACATGAACAGAAAGGAGACACTGCTCAAGGAAGCTACCACCAGCCCCAGACCTCAGACCAGCGGTTCAAAGCAGCACTTTTCACCAAAATCTGCTGAGGGCTGAAATGGGACCATTCCACATTCCTACTGGGCTCAGTACCTGCACTGGGGCATGGGTAGCCTGGCCTGGTCCCTATGAAGGCCCAGAGCCCAACAGAGCCCGGGGCAGGGCTGGCTGTGAGCTGTGTGGGACACATTGGCACCGGGAAGGGTCCAGCTGGTGAGGGAGCAGAAGGGCAGTGCGGGCTGTCAGGGCTGTGCTGGGGGCATGCTGCTCCACACAGTGCCTGCACAGAGCTGCCAGGGGCTGCCTGTGGGTCAGTGGGGCTGGGCTGTCCAGCAGGGGGGAACGTACATGGAGCCTCATGCTGCAGGTTGGGACCCCAAAATCACTGGAACTCAGTGCCCAGCTGTGCTGTGCTCACCTTGCTTGGCTCCCAGATGCCTCTTATGCTGCTCTGTCACTGCCTCTCCTCAACAGCACAGAGGAGCAGAAAATGCAGTTAAACAGTTCCTGGGTTGAGACCAAAAGCACTTTATTCTTTCCTTGCTTATAACCTAATGACAACAGATTTTGTGCATGAATGGCTGCATATCAAATCAGTTTGTTAGGATTTCTTACCCCTCTTGTTCTTTATTTACTGAAGCAAAACTCATTTCTTATATTCATTGTTTTTTCAGTTTTGTTCTTTCATGTCCTGCTGTTTTCCCTACTAATAAAACTAACACAACTTCCCAAATTACACCAATATGCAGGTTAATTATTTCTGTTCTTGCTGTCAGATGCAGTCAATTGCATCACCGTAGCTCAAGCCATGCCTCCCTTCTGAATGATTTCGTAATTTGCTGAACTCCTGACAGTGTCAGTAATAGCACTCTAGAGAACCTTTTGAGAAATTGCTAAGTTAGAAAAACACACTTATCCACCAAGTGCCAGTTGTAGGCACTTCAGTACTGAGAAACAATCTTGCACACACACATCATAAAAATAAACATGTGAGAGGAAAATTTTTCCACTTTAAGGGTGGTGAGGAACTGATCGAAGGACCCAGAGAAGTTGTGGATGCCCCATTCCTAGAGGTGCTCAAGCCCAGGCTGGACAGGGCCCTAGACAGCCTTATCTAGAGAGCCAATTTTTGTGGTCAGCATGGCTTCACCAAGAGGAAATAGTGCTAGACCAACCTGGTAGCCTTCTGTGATAGCATCACAGGCTGGGTGAATGGGGAGAGAGCAGTGTCCCTGGGCACTGAGGGCCCATGGGCTTTGCAACAGCTGCGGTCTGAGCCCCTCTCAGGGCATGCTGCTGCTGGACGTGATGGTGCTATCTCAATTCCAGTTTCACATTCAAACGCTGCAAACAGTGCTGGGTGGAACCCTGTTGAATGTGGGAGGATGGCCCCAAACGGGCATCCCCAGAGCTGGGTGACAGAATGGAGGGGAAGAAAGTGCAGGGATGCATTGAGCAGCAGCTTCTGTGCGCAGCTGTGTGCGGCAGTGTGGAATCCGAGTGTCAGAGATGGACGGAGTGACTTCAGAATCACAGAAACGGCATGGATACATCAAAGCATGATGCTGCGGAATCCTGGAAGCCATGAGGAGGGAGGGATGAGAGGCATGAAGGCCCTCGATCTTTCCCTCCCTGCGTTTCCCCTGCACACCATCGGTATCAGCTCCGGGCCCCAGCCCCATGTGATGTCCTGTTGCTCGGCACTAGGGCAGATCCAGGGGGTCCTGCTGGCTGCTGCTTCCTGTTCAGCCCCAAGGAGCTGCCCTCTGTGCACTGAGGCCACATGGGCAGTGATCGAAGCGCAGTGGGGAAGTGGCCCAGGGATGGGGCCTGGGACTCGGGCCTGCGGCCTCTTCTCACCGTGCAGAAGGGTTCTTCTCCCAGGGTCTCCTTTCAGGACTAGCAAAGTGGTGATCTCTTTGAGTTGATGGGAACGTGCTGGGACCGGGCACTCTCAAGGAGGGCTGACGAGTGCCAAACTTAGGGACGAAACTGACGTGGAGAAATCAAACTCTGTAACAACAGAGTAGTTATAAACAGTTATGTTTAAACAGCGCTGCACATACGCTGGATGCAGAGGGGATATTGCCACCATATGATCATGATGCTGTCTCTACTTTCTAAAGCAAGCCTTTTGTATTCTGACACACATATTCAGTACATTTCCACTAACAATCCACTGGCTAGAAAGCAATCAAATTCCATAACAAGTCTTCAAAATCAGCAGAGAGCTCATCTTATGGCTAGGTACAAAACACCCCTGTTTATTCAGAGCTTCTGTCTCCTTTCTAGAGCCTCATTATCAGAGAGTCAGCATTCAGCAAGGCTGAGCTGACCTCTCCATCTCCAGCATAAGAGTAAACCCAAAGTGAAGTGTATGTAAACGTGGCGTGAAGTGTGAGCAAAACCAGGAGCAAAGTATGACTAAG
This sequence comes from Gallus gallus, assembly GCF_016699485.2. Classification (NCBI taxonomy): domain Eukaryota; kingdom Metazoa; phylum Chordata; class Aves; order Galliformes; family Phasianidae; genus Gallus; species Gallus gallus. Next base: position 1,525,243 of record NC_052564.1, on the reverse strand, counting down.
CCAAGAGTAAAGTGTGAGTAAAACTTGAGTAAACTGTGAGTAAAACCTGGACTAAATTGCAAATAAAATCACGAGAAAGGTGTGGGCACACACAGAAAAACTTGTGAGTAAAACTGGAAACAAGTGTGAGTGAACCCGGAGTAAATTACGTGTGAACCTGGAGTCAAGTGTCAGTAAAAGATGGAGTAAGGTGTGGGAACACATGGAGTACAATTGAGGGCACCAAGAGAAAAGTAAGAAAAAACTGGTGTAAAGTGTGAGGCAACCCAAAACAATGTGTGAGTAAACCCAGAGTAAAGTACAAGTAAACTTGAAGTAAGGTGTGAGTAAGCCTGGAGTATAGCGAGAGTAAATCCGAAGTAAAATATGAGAACACCTGGAGTAGAGTGTAAGTAAACCCAGAGTAAAGGCTGAGTAAAAGCCAGTATAAAGTATGAGTAAACCCAAAGTGTGAGTAAACCTGGAGTATGTTGTGAGTACATCCTGAGTAAAAAGTGAGTAAACACTCCACAAAGTATAAGTAAACCTGAAGTAAAGCATGAGTAAACCCAGAGTAAAGCATGAGTAAACATAAAGTAAAGTGTGAGTAAACCTGGTGTAATGTTTGAGTAAGCCTTTAGTAAAGTGTGAGTAAAACCCAAAGTAGTGTGTGCGTGCACCTGGACTAGAGAGTGAGTACCCCCGCTGTGCAGTGTGAGTTTTTCTCACATGGAGAAAAGAAAGAATAAAGCTTGAGTAAAGTATGAGTTAAACCCAAAGAAAAGTATGAGTTAAACCCAGAGTATGAGTATGAGTAAGATGCAGAGTAAAGTGTGAGTAAACACAGTAGTAAAATGTTAGAATCATTTTATTCCCATTCCCCATCACAACCAGTTTTAAGCTCCTTCAATGACCCCTGCCAGCTCCTGGGCTGGGATCCGCTTTCCCTTCCGAGAGGGGTGAGACCCGTCAGCAGTCATCAGGCCAGGTGCCAAGCTAACTGCCCCATGGTCAAAGAACCCAAAGTTCCTGTGGCGGCACCAACCTTCCAGCCTCTTATTCAAAGCCTGCCATTTCCTGGACCACTCCATATCCCTCACCACCACAGAGGAAGGAGAGAGGAAAACAGCACTTGTGCACCCACTCCTTCAACCATTTGCCCTAAACCCCTGACGTCCTTTTTGATAGCTCGCAGGCTTCCCTGAGCAATTTCATCACTGCCTACATGAACTGTCAGTAATGGGCAGTAATCAGAGGAGCAAACCAGACCTGGGACTTTTCTGGTGATGTCCCTGATGTGGGTCCCAGGGAGGACCTGACACCTCCCTACAGGTCGGGTCAGGTTTGCAAATGGAGCCCTCCGTTCCCCAAAGAAGGGAATCCCCCACCACAATTCCCTTCCTGCCTTTCCTGAGAGAGGCAGTTTCAAGGCATGGGGGTGACTGCCTCAGCCTAGGCTCCCTCCTAGGCAGACTCCCCACTCACCTCCCCTTCAATTTCCAACATTCAAACCTGTTGCTTATTGGGACCTGGGGGAGTGGGGTTGGCAGGCAGGGGGTGCGCCTGTGATACCGAGCTGGGATACTCTTCCAACCCTCCTCTGTCAGCTCTGTCGGACTGTGACAGGGCAGAGGGTCCACCACTTCTGTGGGGGTATCACCCTGGCACCCTTCCCTCTGACACACCAGTGAGACATATATATGCATACATCATAAGTATTACTGTTTTCTTTGATCTCTCTTAGCAAATAGCTTTATTTCAACATCCCATGAGTTATAGCTATATTTCAACAGCCCATGAATTGTACATACAAATTCTCTTCCCATCCCACTGGGAAGGGGGCAGTGCACAAAGCACTGTGTGGTGCTGAGCCACCCAGCGGGTTAAACCACCACAGTCATTTTGGTGCCCAATGTGGGGCTCCTAGAGTTGAGACAACAGCAGTGAGCAAACAACCGTGTGGTGCTGAGCCACCTTCCAAGTTAAACCACAGCACAGCCCTGAGTCCATAACAGATCACCTTGGGACTCTGAAACTGTCCACGTCACTCAGTGAAGAACACCAGAAGATGTCAAGGTCTTCTCAGGCAGCAGCTCCTGAGGTATATTCCTTACACCATTCCTTTGGAAGAGGCCTCCAGTTCTCTGGTCCTGCTCTGAAGAGCCCCTCTTGTTAGGAAGCTGCAGCAAGGAGACCAGCTCTGACACAGCGCTTCATATTGCCGCCTACTGACTGCAGCCCCAGAGTGCTGCTGTAGAGACAACAGGGCTGTGGTGAGACACACAAGACCTTCAGGTCTGCACAAATGCAAGGACTTGAGAGCAGTGTAAAGAGAGCAGGGATGAAAAGAGCGTGATGTGCTGCTCTCCGTGGCTGTACCTCCCCCAGATCCAGATCCAGGCAAGGCAGGAAGAGAGGAGAGCAAAGGAAAAGTAATTTGGCAAGCTTTTTTAGTGTCTTTTAACCAATTCAGGGAATCTGGTTCCATATTTGCATGAGCTCTTGCCATGAGAAAATAGAAAGTAGATGGGAAAGAAGAAGGGGAAAAAATGCAACATTTTTTTTACAGATTACAGTATCACACAAACAAAAACAAAAGATCAAACACATATAAAATAGGAAGAACAATGACTGGGAATCACGTGAGGACAATGCCGACTTTACTGAAGCTGGAATAGTGCATATTGCAACACTTTGCTGAGGGCATGCTTGATCTCCTTGTTCCTCATGCTGTAGATAATAGGGTTAAGTGTTGGAGGAACCATAGAGTACAGAAGTGCCAGCACCAGGTCCAGGGATGGGAGGGAAATAGAGAAGGGCTTCAGGTGGGCAAACATCACAGTGCTGAGAAACAGGGAGACCACAGCCAGGTGAGGGAGGCACGTGGAGAAGGCTTTGTGCCGTCCCTGCTCAGAGGGCATCCTCAGCACGGCCCTGAAGATCTGCACGTAGGAGAAAAGAATGAAAGCAAAACAACCTAGTAAAACAAAGGCAGTAATCACAATAAGCCCAACTTCTCTGAGATAGAATTTTGAGCAGGAGAGCTTGAGGATGTGGGCGATTTCACAGAAAAACTGATCCACAGCATTTCCTTGGCACAGAGGCAGAGAAAATGTATTGGCAGTGTGCAGCAGGGAATGGAGAAGCCCAGAGCCCCAGGCAGCTGCTGCCATGGTGGCACAAGCTCTGCTGCCCAGCAGGGTCCCGTAGTGCAGGGGCTTGCAGATGGCAACATAGCGATCATAGGACATGATGGTGAGAAGGGAATATTCTGCTGAGATGAAGAAGGCAAAGAAAAAGAGCTGTGCAGCACATCCTGCGTAGGAGATGGCCCTGGTGTGCCAGAGGGCATTGGCCATGGCTTTGGGGAGAGTGGTGGAGATGCAGCCCAGGTCGAGGAGGGCGAGGTTGAGGAGGAAGAAGTACATGGGGGTGTGCAGGCGGTGGTCGCAGGCTACGGCTGTGCTGATGAGGCCGTTGCCCAGGAGGGCAGCCAGGTAGATGCCCAGCAAGAGCCAGAAGTGCAGGAGCTGCAGCTGCCGCGTGTCTGCCAACGCCAGGAGGAGGAACTCGCTGATGGAGCTGCTGTTGGGCATCTGGTACTTCTGGGCACCAGGACCTGTCCAAGGAGTACAAAGGTTCAAGTCAGAGATTTCTGTGTGGAAAATGTTCATGCAATCACAATGTTGTGAACTACATGTCATGATGCTGAGTTTGCCTGGAGGGCTTCTGCACTTTTTCTCTCAAGGAAACATTCTTGTCCCCGTAGATACAGGGAAATGTGGTGTTTGTGTGAGGGCAAGTTTTCTTTACAAAATGGATCAGATGAAGTAACTTCTAATAGAGAGGTGCTTGTCAGCATCTGTGAGCTCAAAGCCAGAAATATGTGGGTCATAAAATTTGAGTGAAATTTTTTCTGTTCTCCCTCCTCTCACTCAGTGTGTCCATGGAGTGTTTGCTGAATTGAGAAATTCTGAGTGCTTCTGGTGCACTCAGTATGACTGCCTAGGAGACCCAAGAGGCAAAGGGATTCACAGCTGCTTGGTGCGGAGTAAGTGGAGATGGCTGGGCATGTTTCTAATTGCTCTGAGCTTGACAAGTTAGGAGATGGAGAATGACTGCACCCACATAACACTGTGAAAAGAAGTCAGACCCTGATGAGAGAAGAGGAATCTACTACCCATCACTAAGTAGTCAGCATTTCTCAACGTACTTCAGCAATGCCTCATCACCATACAACATGCAAACAACACCTAATATTCATTTCACCAACCTCACAGCATTTCCTTGCATGTAGATGCACTCTGCTGTTGACAGCCCCTTTTAGATTTCTGCCTCCAGTCTTTTTCCCATCCCTAAGATTAGAAAGAAGACAATCCCTGCCTTTCCTCTCCTCATACAGAGTGTCCTTGGAAACATTCTGAGGTGCAGCGTAGCTGTGACCCCCCTGTCCCAGGCAGCAGCTGTGGCAGCAGAAGGCCCCTGCCCTGCACTGCTGGGGGCTCCTTCCCCCCACACGTCTCCCCGCAGCACCCTGGGCAGCTCCCCGGGCAGGCTGAGTGCTGAGCCTGGCAGGCGGCAGTGTCCCTGCCCCGGCACACAGCCCCTGGGGCACAGCAGGGACCCTGCTCTGCACCACAGCCCTGGGCACTCGGCTGCACCCCCGGCTGCACAGCCTGCAGCCATCCTCGGACACGCAGCCCTCAGGGCTGTGCTCTGACAGTGAAGCACTGAAGCCCTCAACTGGAGCAGGTCTTTCTCCACAGTAAAGAAACATGGAGCACCTTCAGCCAGATATCTAATGGGATGTCCCAGAGTTAGTGATCTCTCCAGGAAAAGCAGAGCAATTGCCTGGAGCAAAAGACTCACCTTGTCAAGGATAATGAGAAATGCACCTCCAGTGAGCTCTCAGCCTGCTACTGTGCCACACGACCTGTAACCTCTCTTCCTTCTCCCCTCCCCATCTCCTGATCGTCATGGCCCCAGCCCTGCTGTGTGGTGCTCAGGAGCTGCTCCTGGCCACAGCTCTCTCTCTGCAGCACTGCCCACTTCTATCAGCTCCCTGTGTCTCAGGAGCCCAGTACAGCTCAGCAGCAGAGAAGGAGATTTCCTTCTCCCCACAGCTCTCCCTGGAGATATTCCTGGCCCTCCTGTGCTGACAGCTCCGGCCAGACAGCACAGTCATCACTGCAGAATGTACTTCAAAGTCAGATCCACTAATCAACACGTCCTGAGGATTCCAAAAGCATGGATGTTCCTAACAAAAGAAGTTTGACCATGAGAGAAGCAAATGCCAAATCTGGAAACCTCTGCTCATGATCCGTAACAAAAATGACAGACAAGTACAGGGAGGGGATTATTTCCCCTGTTCTTGTCAGTGGTAGAGCTGAGGCAGTGTAGGCATAACATTACAGAATCACAGAAAGCCTTAGGTTGGAGGAGACTTTAGAAAGCACCTAGTTCCAAGCTCCCAGCCATGGGCAGGACTGCCAACCACAGATCAGGCTGGCCAGGATCCCATCCATCCTGACCTTGAATGCCTCCAGGGATGGCGCACACAGAATATCTTTGGGCAACCTGTTCCACTTCCTCTGAGTAGAAAATTTCTTCCTAAAAGCTGAACTAAATCTTCCCTCTGTACTTTAAAGCCATATCTATTTGTCTTATTACTGTCACACCAACTCATCCTAGCCCTAGGGTTCAGCATCTCATCCGCTGATGGAAAACCTGGGACTGAAATGGGATCAGTTCCCCAGAGGTCCATGGGAGCCGGGAGTCCTCTTAGTTGAGTTCAGATGTGTACAGTGAGGTGTCTGTGTGTGAGCCCCTCATCTGACTCCTTGGTCTTTATTCAACAGGGACTGCATTGGTCACACAGACACACTCAGAGATGCCCAAGGTGCCTGGGGTGATCCTAGTTGTGTGCTGGTGCTTGTAAAGTGTGGTGGAAAATCTCTGAGACAGACATCTCCTTCCTGAGCATCAGCTGAGGGCCAGAAGGGAGGTATTCCTGGCCATCCTAAATGCCACCACAGCCCTGTGCTAAGGGCACCCAGTGTGCCTTTTGCACCTTTCCCCATGGAGCATGTAGCGTTACTCCTTTGATCAAATGGATGAACTCACAACAGAAGAGCCAGATCTTCCTCTCTGCTCCATCTGTGGCATAGTCTGGAGTTCAAGGCACTACAATGCTATGGCACATCTACATTCTTTCACTGACGACACCTCAGTTTGTTTTGGGGCTCTCATTTGAATGGCATCAGAGGAAGTCCATGGTCATTCCAGTTCCCAGTTGATAAGTAGCTGGCAAACGTTGTTCGAGTTATAAAGAAGAGCAAGAAAGAAAACCCCAACAGCTATGGACCTCTCAGTCTTACTTCAGTGCCTAGTAAAATTATGGAGAAAATGATGCTGGGAGTTATTGAGAAACACCTGAAGGACAATTCTGACTTTGGCCGCAGTCAGCACAAGTTGATGAGGGGAAGGTCCTGTTAAATTAATGTCCATTTATAACGTGGTCTCACCTCTGTGTGAACGTGGGAAGACAACTGATGCTATCCTTAAGGATTTCAGTAGAGCTTTTGATACCGTTTCTCATGGCTTCATACGGCTAGACAGAAACATAATGTGATAGGTCAGCAGGTGGCCAATGGGTAAGGCTGGAAGGGTTACAGCAAACGGGGTTCCATCAGGCTGGTGGACTGTCACAAGCAGAGTTCCTCCTCTCTAATGTTTCTGTGAATGACTTGCATGCAGGTCTAGAAGATGTTTTGAGCAAGTTTGCCGATGATACCAAACTGGGAGGAGCTGTTGCCTTCACTGAGGGTGAAGAGGACTTGCACAGAGACGTGGACAAGATAGAAAACTGGGCAAGCACCAACTGCATAAAGTATAACAAGAACAAGGGCCTGATTCTGCACCTGTGAAGGGGCAACCCTGGACATAAACACTGACTGAGGGATGGGACACTGGAGAGCAGTGCCACTGAAAGGGACTGGGGGTCCTGGTCAGCAGCAAATTGAACGTGAGTCAGCAGTGTGCCCAGGCATCCGGGAAGGACAACCGTCCCCTGGGATGCATTGAGCACGACATTGCCAGCTGGGTGAGGGAAGGGATTGTCCCTCTCTGCTGTGCACTGCTGCAGCCTCACCTGGAGCACTGGGTGCACTGCTGGGCACCACAGAACATAAAAGACGCAAAGCTTTTGGAGACTGTCCAAAGGCGGGCACTACGACTGATAGATCTGAAGTTCAAAGTTTCCTTGCGGTTGACTGCTTGTTGAGACTGGCCCTTCTCACATCCCACAGCCACTGATGAGACACACTGCCCACATGGGACTTGGGCCTCATGGCGTCCCTGCACCCCATGCAGAGCCTGGGAGCTGCTGTCCCCTTGTCTTTCATTTGACCTCATACAATCCTGCATCCCACTGCCCCAGGAAGGGCCCTGAGCCAGCATGAGGGACAGGATCTCCCTGCCAAGGGTCTGGGGATCAGGGCTTGGCCTTTCTGCTTCATAACACAAAGGAGGCTTTTCTCAGCATCACAGCCACCATCCCAGTGCCTTTGCCTGCCTGTCAGCATGGCTTCCAATTATCTGCTCTAACAAGTCCCTAGGGAAGCTTGCTTGTTAGTGGCCCTCAGTGGGGCCCATTAATACTGCAAGAAACTTCTCTGTTCCTTCTGACTTGGTCTTCTTGAGCACTTTGTGCAGTCTCCTCTCTGCACTGGAGGTTGATGGACTCAGCAGCAAATGCCCCCATGGGCACATTACAGCCTGAGGAGCCCTCCAGTGCCTTGTGCCTTCCTGTCATCTTCTTCAGCTGTTCAGAACTTACACAACAAAATGAAAAGTTATCTGGAGAAAGCTTAAAGAGGAAGAGTCCAAGGGGCATTTAATAAGTCTCCATATTAATTTATTTATATATGGTCAGGTAAACAAGATAAACAGAACTTGGCAATTGATACTGATCCAGGATGTTCCCTAATGAGCTTTGCTCTGACACTGTTGTGGACAGACGTCCTCCTCAACTTCCCCACCCCATTTTTACTCCCATTGGCCCCATGGGACTGGCATCGCTTTTCCTCACATCACTCTTCTCCTCTGGAGTCACCCGCTCACTGTTAAACCTCCTTTGCACCAACTCCCACTGGCTTTCCTCAGAGAACCAACTGCACGTGGGCAATGAAGGATTTCTCTTTTTTTGCCAACAATCAGGACAAAATGTGATGCAATTGAATGAACAGAAAAACACAGTGATCAACCGCATGCCCTGTCCAAGCCGCAACTACTGACTTTCGTCTTTCACAGGAAATATCTGTACAAGAAATGAGTAAGACAGAGATAGGGAGGGATAGATGTAATCACAGTGAAGGAGTTGACAAGAGAGTCTGTCAGACTATGGAGAGATGGAGCAGTTTCCAGTAATCTCCCTGAAGGTCACAGATCAGCCAGACAGTTGGGAGGTATCTGAGTGAAGAAAGAGCAAGGGATGGGGATATGTGGAGAGCATTGGGAAGAGTGTGTGTCCGGATGGCCTGCTGACAACATGCCCTTCAGCATGGTCATGTGTTAAGGAGAGCTGGAGACCGCTGGAGGATGAGGGACATGAAATACGCAGCAGGGTAGAGCAGCGGTGGATGCTGCGCATTAGTCACAGGGCATTGGCACTGGCACCGCTGTCTATGTTCCTGTACCTGAAGGCATCTGTGTCCTGCAAACACAGGTCTGGAAACTGCTGTCCTTTCCAGAAAAAAGATAAAAAATAAAAAATAAAATAAAAATAAAAAATGTACAAGAAAAAGAAAAATATACAAAATCCACAAAAACAACTCTCTGTGCTATCGTATAAAAGTTTCTAGTTCAGCACGTGCTGGTGTTCTTGTTAGTGTAAAAACACACAGAATGCATCCTAATTGGGAAGCATCAGTGGACTTAGTCTGACTGGATAGCTCATCTTTGGTATCTGTGTTCAGAAGGTTTCACACAGGCGTTTGATCCATTGTGGGTCTGGTAGCTGACCAAGCAGCACAGCCACTCTTAGGGCATGGCTTTCCTGAAGGCCCTGTGCTGCATTTGCAGCTGCATGTGAGTGTGCTCGGCAGCCCAGCGAACTGCCATGACACTCAGCTGCTTCTGATGCCATTACATGAGTTTTCGTCTGTTGAGGAATAAAGACATGAGTTAGAAAGATCTGGCTCTGCTTTCCTGAGCTCATCCATTTATTCATATGGATAACTCTGCACGTTCCATAGAGGCTGGTGAAAAAAGCACACTTAAGTGCCCTAAAAATAGGGGTCTGTTGTCATTTAGGATGGCCAGGATTACCTCTGTCTCCTCTCTGGCCCGCAGCTGATGCTCAGGAAAAAGCTGTCTATCTCAGGGATTTCCCACACACTTTATAAGCACAGGAACACATGCAGAGGCACTCCAGGCACCTTGGTCATCACCCAGGGCCTGTGTGTGAGCAACTGACTCCCCGCTGAAGGACCAAGGACTCAGAGCAGGAGCTCAGATGCAGGCAACTCCTTGTGCACACCTGAACTGAACCAGAGGAATCTCAGCTCCTGTGGGTCCATGTGGAGCTGAATCTCATTCTAGCCCCAGGGTTTCCATCTAGGGATGAGATGCCTACACTGCCTCAGCTGGATCACTGCCATGCCCAGGGGAAGTCCACCCCTCCCTTTCCTGGTCTGTGTGCCCTTTTTGTTACAGCAAACACTCTCTGGTAGGACTAACCATATGCCTGGAATTGGTCACTGTCATTTGGTGGTTAATGCAGCAGATTTCCAAGTACAGTCACAATGCTTTTGTCTTTGAGGAGCTGTTGGCCATGGAGACCCAGGGGCATCTCAGGGGCGATGAGTGGGGAGGATAAGATCACTTTCTGTGATGCTGATCTGGGCTGCACTCCTGGGACACAGGAAGCTCCTACAAGTGGGCAGCGCTACAATGAGAAGCTGTGCACAGGAACCGCTCCTCTGTACAGCACAAGAGGACAGGGAACATGATCTGCAGGTGGCATGAAGATATAAGGAAAATGAGTGTGAGCAGGCTGTAAGCTCACTGGAGGAGGATTGCTCACAGCTCTTGACAAGGTAAGTCTCTGGCTGCAGGCAATGCAGACACTTTTAATAGAGGGATCACTAAATGGGAGACAATCCATAGCAGATCAGGCTGATGACACACCATGTTTCCTAATTGTGGAGAAAGATGTGCTTCAACCGACAGTTTTCATGCTGCAGCATCAGAGCACAGCCCTCAGGGCTGCGTGTCCCACGATGGCTGCAGGGGGTGCAGCCGGGTGCCCAGGGCTGTGGTGCAGAGCAGGGTCCCTGCTGTGCTCCAGGGGCTGTGTGCCGGGGCAGGGACTCTGCCGCCTGCCAGGCTCAGCATTCAGCCTGCCAGATGCTATATGAAGGAAAAGCTCTGAGGTTGGTGAAATGACTATTTAGGTGTCATTTGACAGATTTGTGGTGATGAGACCTTGCTCAGGACCCCTGAGAAAGGGTGAGCATTCCGTGATGGGCAGTGGTTTCCTCTGCTCTCAGCAGGGTCTGCCTTCTTTTCAAGGTAACATGGGAGGACATTCTCCCTTCGTCTCCAACAGTTGCATGATCAGAGTGTGTGGAAACAAGCCCAACCAGCTCCCCTTACCCTGCACTAAGCAGCAGTGAATCCCTTTGCCTCTCAGCTCTCACTGCCATTCACGAAGTGTGCGGCAGAACTGCTCTGGATTTCTGACTTAAACACTTCCTGGCCGTGGTGAGTGGGACCAGTCTGTGCAGGAAAAAAACATCATTAAAACTCTTCTTTTCAACCCCCATATTTCTGGCACTGGTAATGCAGATGCTGACAAGCACTTCTGCATTAGAAGTGATTTCATCTGACAAATTCTGGAGAGAACATCACCAGAGCACCACCACTGCTCCCATGTACACACAGGGACAAGGCAGCTACCTTGAGAGAAAAAGGGCAGAGGTGTTCATGGCAAAAACAACTGCATGAAATGTAGCTCACATCACTGACAACAATGAACATTACCCACATGGAATGCCTTGTCACTAACTTTCCTACTTCTTGGACAGGTTCTTGTGCCCACAGGTCCTGGGGCCCAGAAGTACCAGATGCCCAACAGCAGCTCCATCAGCGAGTTCCTCCTCCTGGCGTTGGCAGACACGCGGCAGCTGCAGCTCCTGCACTTCTGGCTCTTGCTGGGCATCTACCTGGCTGCCCTCCTGGGCAACGGCCTCATCAGCACAGCCGTAGCCTGCGACCACCGCCTGCACACCCCCATGTACTTCTTCCTCCTCAACCTCGCCCTCCTCGACCTGGGCTGCATCTCCACCACTCTCCCCAAAGCCATGGCCAATGCCCTCTGGCACACCAGGGCCATCTCCTACGCAGGATGTGCTGCTCAGGTCTTTTTCTTTCTCTTCTTCATCTCAGCAGAATATTCCCTTATCACTGTCATGTCCTATGACCGCTACGTTGCCATCTGCAAGCCCCTGCACTACGGGACCCTGCTGGGCAGCAGAGCTTGTGCCACCATGGCAGCAGCTGCCTGGGGCACCGGGGTTCTCTATTCCCTGCTGCACACTGCCAACACATTTTCACTGCCTCTGTGCCACGGCAATGCCATGGATCATTTCTTCTGTGAAATCCCTCAGATCCTCAAGCTCTCCTGCTCAGAATCAGAATTTCTAAGGGAACTTGGGCTCCTCAGTACTAGTGCCTTTATTGGTGTTGGATGTTTTGTCTTCATTGTTGTGTCCTATATGCAGATCTTCAGGGCTGCGCTGAGGATGCCTTCTGAGCAGGGACGGCACAAAGCCTTCTCCACGTGCCTCCCTCACCTGGCCATGCTCTCCCTTCTCATCAGCTCTGGCTTTTTTGCCTACCTTAAGCCCTCCTCCATTTCCTCCCCATCCCTGGATCTGGTGGTGGCTGTTCTGTACTCAGTGGTGCCTCCAGCAGTGAACCCCCTCATCTACAGCATGAGGAACCAGGAGCTCAAGGATGCTCTGTGGAAACTGATGACCAAATATATTTGGAAAGCAATGAACTGCCCTTCTTTATCTCTACATGTCTTGTAATGCAGATTTTTACAGAAACAATCTCTCTTACTTTGCATTTATTTATTTATTTACTTTGTAAGAGCAATATATTAGAAGTTTTATTCGATATTTCTACCGTTCTAATGTTTTTTCACTTAAATGTTATTACCCACATCAATTACTTCTCAAGTGGTACCTTTGCAGTGTAGCCCAGGGACACTGTACATGAGGAACTAGGCTTTGTCTGAAACTTAATAAATGAAGGACATGCAATGATTTTGTCTGTCATTCTTCTTGTGAGACATTTCTGGAGCTGCGGGGTCACTTGCTCTCAGAAACCATCAATCCAGCAGGAAGCATACGGCTGTTAATCCAACTGAGTGGTGACTTCAGCCTGCAATAGCTGATGGGCCATCCCTTGGCTCCTGGCTGGGGTCTGTGCTTTCAGGCTATCATCTGTCAGTGCCTCTGGCAGGCCAGCCACAGCAGCTGGTTTGCACATTGGTTGTCAGATTCCCCCTTCCTCAATCTCTGTGAGACCCTGAATAGGAAAGGGTCTTGGACATGGGTTCTCATCTCCAAGGATTAAACATTTTCCCTGAAGTCTCCCTTCAGTGCTTCTTTCCATTTGCCACACAGAGGTGGGCACTGTCTCCAGCATGCCCTGGGGTAGCTGAAGCACGCATGAGAGCCCAGGAAAAGTTCCTCAGGACTCTCAGGAGACATTCTGGAGCATGAATTTGTAGGTAGGAGATGTGACTCTGGGGTAGCGCAGAGCTGCATGGCAGGAGGTGCAGGTTCTCCTGCAAGAGCTTTGTGTCCCTCTCCTTCCTGAGTGAGGTGCCACTTCTGTCTCAGGAATGGAACAGCCAACAGTGGTGAGAGAGAAACTATCCAAGAGAAGGCTCAGTGTTGCACCGAGAGACAGAATTTAGTGGTGCGGTGGTGGTGTGCAGAGCTGAACCTCAATCCCACAGTCCCTTAGCCTTGCAGCTCCTGTGGCTTGGTGGCAGTGCTGCCGTGTGGCGGCAAACACAAACAAGGACATGCAGTGGGCACTTCTGTCATGCAGGTCGTTTCCACCACAGCAAGTCTATCGTTAGCGGAGATCTCCTCATGGCAGTGCCTGAAGGCTCAGGGCTTCTTTAAAAGTTGCTGCCAGGAACACTCCCAAGGAATGGACTGCACAGATTTTCAGACTTACTCTCCTACTCATGCTAAAACCAAGCTTTAATTGCTAGCATTAAAGTGTTATATTTAATGCTAGCCCTCAGAGTATTCCAAAGCAAAACACTAATCCATAATGCTTGCCCATACCCTTACACTGTCCTGAAACCCTTAGCAGAACACCAAGACCTCTCACTAAACCTTTGCTTCATCTCTGCCCCAAAAGCTGCATTCTAACCCTTAATCCCTATCCTGAACACCCAACACCCACAGACCCCGTTCCTGTGCTCTGCCCTCCTCTCCTTCAACCCCTCTCCTAACCCCAAACTTTGGGTACTTGGCTCTTCAGGGCAGAGCAGGAATCGTGGAGTCTTTGAGCAAATGCATTTAGTGCAGTGATGAATGTGAGGTGATGTATGTACAGGAGGTGACGTGTGACTGATCAGCTTGAGGCCATACGGAGGAGGTGGGTCGGAACGCTGCGATGAGCTCAGCTCTACCTCAGGACCTCATGGGCCTGCAGGTGGCACGTGGCTGTGATGGTGGCAGTGAGATCCCTTCTGTCTGTGGAGTTGATAGGCCAGCACCAGGAACACGTCACAGGAAGGAATGGTGTGCTCACTCCTGCCTGAAGCAGCTGTTGCTCAGCCCTTGACTTCTGAGTGGGATCTGTGCATACAGGATCACATCTGCGGTGTCCCTGGGAGGCTGACAGGAAATGCCAGGTTGCCATGTTGACAGTGGGATCCTCCCTGCCTAAGCTATGGGGTAGGCCCCATAGAGGAAAGAGGAGGTTTGTGTGAGGGATTTTGATGGCTGTTCTGTGTGAGTACACAACTCGACAGCAGGAGGGACATGACTGAATTCAAGGCTGTCATATTGGCTACTACAGAAAGAATGTCTTCCGAGGCCCTTTGCCAGCCATGTTCCTGCTGCTGATCTGTCACCTCCGGAGACAGAAATAACCTCTCAAACATCACCTCAGCCACATGCTTCCTACAAGTTGGTGAGTTCTGCTTGCACAAGTGACCTCACAGCAACATATGTACACATACTCCTCCTTTGGGCCCACAAACTGGTCTTAAAAAAATAAGCTTTTATAATGTAATTCATGAAATCTCATTCAACCAGTGGTTCAAGTCCTGCTTGACCAGCCTAGCAGTTTCCTATGGTGGTTTCATAGCATCAACAAACAAAGGAGGAGCCACTGATGTCATCTATGTGGACTTCAGTAAGGCCTTTGACATGGTACCTCATAACATCCTTCTCTCCAAATTGGAAAGGTATGGATTTGATGGGTGGACTGTTTGCTGGACGAAGAACTGACTGCAGGGCTGAAACCACAGAGTGGTGGTCAACGGCTCAATGTCTGGATGGTGATCACGGATCTGTACTGGGACCAGTACTCTTTAATACCTTCATCAATGACAATGAGAGTGAGATGGAGTGCACTTACATCATGTATGCGGATGACACCAAGCTGTGTGGTGTTGTGGTGGTTTATGACTTTTGTTGTCGTTATTCCACACCATCACATCATGGAGTGCACTGTGAGTCTCAGAAGAGAAGAAATGTGCAGCAGCTCCCAGAAAACTCTGCTGTTCTGTTCCCATTTTCCAATCAGAGGGAATGATGAAACTGACTGGAAGTCATGAGACTTTCTCTGTTTGCTCCCTGGCAGATCAGAGTAAGAACCTCCGTTTTCAGAAGCTCTCTCATTTATTTGATTTATTAGCTTCGATCTCAATTAACTTGTATTTCTACTATTAGCAAATTAGTTTTCCTCCACAGACTGTTGCTGCTGTTTGTTCTTGCTTTTTGTTTGTTTGTTTGTTTCCCTCTTTGTTCCCACTCCCCATTCCCCTCCCCCTTTTTTTGGGCCAGTGGACCTGTGGGCCTGCTGTCCCCCTGTCATGGACACAGGTAGATCTAGAGATAACCATGATAGGGTCTGAGCATTATCCCAGCCACTTCCCTGTGCTGACCCCCCTCCACCAACAAGCGCTGCTGCTGCGGCTGCTTTTGTCCCTTCAGTTCTGGGTGTGGGGATCCTGAAGGACAGCACCAAGACTGTCACCTGCCCCACTGCCATGCCTGAAGTCTGATGTTCCTCTGAAATTGTGGCACCCAAATTGCACCCAGTATTTGAGGTGAGGCTGTACCAGCACAGAGCAGAGTGAGACAGTCCTTTCCCTCACCCAGAGGCCATCAGTGCTGGCCCTGATGCACCCCAGGGGACAGCTGGCTTTTTTGGCTGTCAGGGCAAACTGCTGGCTCATGCTCAGCTCCACCTTGACTAGAACCCCCAGATTGCTTTCCCAGTGCTGCTCCCCAGCCCTTCGTCCCCCAGTCTGTAGACAAGGACAGGGCTGTCCCATCCAAGATGCAGAATCTAGCACTTGCTCTTGTTAAAATTCATGCAGATGGTGATTGCTCAGCTCTGAATTCCCCTCTGCAAGGCCTCTCCAAAACCTTCAGGCAAACTTCAGGCAGTGCATTGTGGATATCCAGTTTTATTAAGCAGATGCTCAGTTAGCACTGATCTACATTTAGACACATACTTACACAACTAGAAATATGAACAAATCAGAATCATTCCTCAGTGCACCTTGGATGAAAACAGCTATTTGTCACAGAGAACAGTATAAGGAAGAGAAACGAATAATTCTGGAAGCAGAGAGCAAACTTATCACAATACAGAAACTTTTGTGAAATGACTTTCCTAACTGAACACATGAGCTCCTTGTTTCTAACACTGTAAATGAGAGGATTCACTGTTGGAGGCACCACTGAGTACAGAATTGACACCAGCAGATCCAGGGAAGGGGAGGAGATGGAGGCGGGCTTTAGGTAGGCAACCATTCCAGTGCTGAGGAACAGGGAGAGCACAGCCAAGTGAGGGAGGCACATTGAGAAGGCTTTGTGCCGTCCCTGCTCAGAGGGCATCCTCAGCACGGCCCTGAAGATCTGCACATAGGAGAAAAGAACAAAAACAAAGCACCCAGATGCTAAAGAAGCACTGACCACAAGAAGCCCAATTTCTCTGAGGTAGGCATCTGAGCAGGAGAGCTTGAGGATGTGGGGGATTTCACAGAAGAACTGATCTACAGCATTGCCGTGGCAGAGAAGCAGTGAAAATGTATTGGCAGTGTGCAGCAGAGCATAGAGAAACCCAGTGCCCCAGGCAGCTGCTGCCATGGTGGCACAAGCTCTGCTGCCCAGCAGGGTCCCGTAGTGCAGGGGCTTGCAGATGGCAACGTAGCGGTCATAGGACATGATGGTGAGAAGGGAATACTCTGCTGAGAGGAAGAAGAGAAAGAAAAAGACCTGTGCAGCACATCCTGCATAGGAGATGTGCCTGGTGTGCCAGAGGGCATTGGCCATGGCTTTGGGGAGAGTGGTGGAGATGCAGCCCAGGTCGAGGAGGGCGAGGTTGAGGAGGAAGAAGTACATGGGGGTGTGCAGGCGGTGGTCGCAGGCTACGGCTGTGCTGATGAGGCCGTTGCCCAGGAGGGCAGCCAGGTAGATGCCCAGCAAGAGCCAGAAGTGCAGGAGCTGCAGCTGCCGCGTGTCTGCCAACGCCAGGAGGAGGAACTCGCTGATGGAGCTGCTGTTGGGCATCTGCAGTTCCTGGGTATGGAGTCCTGTTCTGAGTGCAGAAGATAATCACAAGACAAGGCAATTCTCGTAATCACTCATCCCACTGTACTATAAAATGTTTTCATTCTCTTAGGACAATATTCCTTTATTACCATAACTTGAATTTATTTTCATGAAGTTCAGCATTCCATAAGTAGAAGAAGCTTATGGAGCTTTTGCCTTCCTCTCATTTGCTAATCTTATCCCATCTCCCTGGATATTTTCATCTGCTTTCATGTCTCATATCTTTACACCAACTGCTCTTAGAGCCCACAGTGCCAACCTCTGTGTCCTTCAATTTCTGTTGGATAACACTGACTGTTTGTAGGATAAGTGTGTTATTCATGTCTTCAGAAAACGGCAATCATTTCAACTGGTTCCATTCTTCGAGAAATGAGAGGCTGAAAGCACATTCTTTGTGACTGTATACAAAAGAAGTGATTGATTAAAGTACAAGTCTGGAGGTTCTGAGATGTGTTCAAAGTTGACAGCCAATTTTAGATTTATGCCTCCAGTCCATTTCCCTTCCCTCAGAATAGGAAAGGGAAAATCTCAGCCTTTTTCCTCCTCTTGCAAAGTGCATTTGGAAACACCTTGTGGTGCTGTGTAGCTGTGATCCCCCTGCCCCAGGCAGCAGCTGTGGCAGCAGAAGGCCCCTGTCCTGCCCTGCCGGGGGGCTCCTTCCCCCCACACGTCTCCCTGCAGCGCCCTGGGCAGCTCCCCGGGCAGGCTGAGTGCTGAGCCTGGCAGGCGGCAGAGTCCTTGCCCCGGCACACAGCCCCTGGGGCACAGCAGGGACCCTGCTCTGCACCACAGCCCTGGGCACCCGGCTGCACCCCCGGCTGCACAGCCTGCAGCCATCCTGGGACATGTAGCCCTCAGGGCTGTGCTCTGACACTGCAGCACAGAAGCCCTCAGCTGGAGCAGTTCCTTCTCCATGATTAGCAAAAATGGTATGTCTTCTGGCCAATCTCCTATGGTTGTCTCAATTTTTCTGATCGTCCAATAAAAGCAGCTGCATTGCCTGCAGCAAGACTTACCTTGCCAATAGCTGTGAGCAGTCCTCCTGCCGTGAGCAGGCTGTTCACACCCCATACATCCTGTAATCTCTCTGTCCTTTCTCTTCTATCTTCATGTCATCTGCAGAACATTCCCCCAGCCCTGCTGTTGTATGCAGAAGAGCTGCTCCTGGGCACAGCTGTCTCACTGCAGCACTGCCCACTTGTAGGTGTTCCCTGTATCCCAGGAGCTCAGCCCAGATCAGCAGCAGAGGATGTCATTTTCATCCTCTCCTCTCATCTCCCCTGAGATGTCCCTGGGTCTCCATGGCCAACAGCTCCTGAAAGACAACAGCATCATGTCTATGCTTTGAAATCTGCTGAATTAACCACCAAATATCCAGCGGACAGTGACCAATTCCAGACATATGTTTAGTCGTACCGGAGAGTGTTTGCTGTCACAAAAAAGGCACATGGAGAAAGACAGGGAGGAGTGGACTTCCCCTGTGCAGGGCAGTTGTCCATGCAGCTGCAAATGCAGCTCAAGGCCATCAGGAAAGCCATGCCCTACGAGTGCCCGTGCTTCTTGGACAACCTTGAACCCCACAGTGGAGCTTATGCCTTTATGCCGCCATCTGAATACAAAAATCAAAGATGAGCTATCTTGCCAGTCTAAGTTCAATGGTGCTTTCCAATTAGGGTGTTTTCTTATGTGTTCTTACACTATTAGAACAGCAGCACATGCTGAGCTAGAAATGTTTGTACAGTTGCAGGCCTGAGGTCTTGTTTGGACCATGGTTGCATGGTTTAATGGCTTCCACAACTGAACTGCAGCACAAGGGGAATACGGAGTCTTTACGATGGATGTGTGAGGAGACAAGGAAGGGCAACTGCCCTCTGTGATAGTGCACTGAACTCTGCCAGGTCCGAATGAATGGAAATGGCCAACAGAGGAGACCAAAAGTGTCCGTTCCTGGCTTCCTGATCAGGATGAACATGTGGAAGATGTTCTCCACAAGCAGATGGGAACGGTAGACCTGGTCAGCTGGCAGCAATGCAGAGACTTTGTCCAGTGTACCTGTTGAGATGAGCTTTGGAAAGTTAGAGATCAACTGCAATTGAATGTGCCCAGGCATATCACAGACAAGAAGGGCTTGTAGAAAGATGTAAGCTACAAAAGTAAGGCTGGGGAGAATGTGGACCCAGAGTAGAATGGGGCAGGGAACCTGGTAAGACAGGACATGGAATAGTTTCTGATACTCCTTTCCTTCCTGACCTCACTGTCTATTAGTTGGCCTGGGCTTCTTGGAATCCTAGGTGCCAGAGACAGGTGGGAAATGTTGGTTCTGTGCACATGTGCCCTGAGTAAAAGAGGAGGTGATCAGGGAATACCTAAAAAAAGGGATTTCAACTTGGAAGAAAGTGACAGGAATCACAGAATCCTTGAATGAGTTGGGTTGGAAGGACCTTAAAGAGCATCTAATTCCAACTCCCTTGCTGTGGGCAGGGCTGTCATGCAGTAGATCTGGGTGCTTGGGGCCGCTGACATCTTGAACAACTCCAGCGATGGGGCAGCCACAACTTCTCTGGGCTACCTGTTCCACACCTGTCCTGTGTCTGACATCATGTTCTTAGAAATGTAAGGATTGCCTTCCAGACATCAAAAGTCTCTTTCAGTTTACTACCATTTGTTCAGAAATGGTGTAAAGAGTCACTCTCCTCTGTTTTTTTTTTTTTTTGTTTTGTTTTGTTTTTTGTTTTTTGTTTTTTGTTTTTAATATGAAGAAGACCATGGCTAGAAGATGGAGGGAAGACATTACCCAGAGTAGTGCCTCCAACACAAAAAAAAAATGTCAGCAACTTGGAGTGGATTTTGGAAAGTTCCCACAAGCTGACTGGGTTTGGAGCACATCCTCTGTTAGGAGAGACAAACAGAGGCTTTCTTTCTGAAGCTGTAAGTCTGGAAGTTGTTTATGTCAATAAAATTGAAACAAAGAATTGATGAAAAAGATAGAAATGAATGAAAATGTGTTGACACACATCTCAACATCAAATATTCTCATGTTCCTCTTTCCATTTAAGTCGAAAAAACTACTCTTTGAGGGATGTGGGTTTTTTTTGTTTTTTTTAATTCTTCTTGAGAAAGGGCACTGTTTTCCAGAACTGTGTTTGCAGGACACAGATGCCTTCAGGTACACAGACACAGGCTGTGGTGCCAGTGCCAATGCCCTGTGACTAATGCCCAGTGCCCACTGCTGCTCTACCCTGCTGCATATTTCCTGTCCCTCACCCTCCAGGGGTCTCCAACTCTCCTTAATACATGACCATGCTGAAGGGCATGTTTTCAGCAGGCCATCTGGACACACGCTCTTCCCAATGCTCTCCACATTTCCCCATCCCTTGCTCTTTCTTCACTCAAATGCTTCCCAACTGTCTGGCTTATCTCTGACCTTCAGAGATATTACTGGAACCTGCTCCATCTCTCCATAGTCTGATAGACTCTCTTATCAACTCCTTTAATTTGATTACATCTATCCCTTCCTATCTCTGTCTAACTCATTTCTTGTACATGTATTCCCTGTGAAAGAAAAACCTCGTTAGATGCTGCTTGGACAAGGCATGCAGACGATCACAGTGTTTTACTGTTCATTCATTTGCATCACATTTCCTTCTGTTTGTTGGCAAAAAAAAAAAAAAAAAAAAAAAAAGTGTTTCATTGCCCACGTGCAGCTGGTTCTCTGAGGAAAGCCAGTGGGAGTTGGTGCAAAGGAGGTTTAACAGTGAGCGGGTGACTCCAGAGGAGAAGAGTGATGTGAGGAAAAGCGATGCCAGTCCCATGGGGCCAATGGGAGTAAAAATGGGGTGGGGAAGTTGAGGAGGATGTCTGTCCACAACAGTGACAGAGCAAAGCTCATTAGGGGACATCCTGGATCAGTATCAATTGCCAAGTGCTGCTTTAAATTCTTGTTTATACACAACTATAAATAAATAAATAACTAGACTTCATAAATGCCCACTGGACTGTACCACTTTAAGCTCTCTTCAGATACCTCTCCAGTTAGCTGTACAAGTTCTGAACACCTGAAGAAGATGACAGGAAGGCACAAGGCACAGGACGGCTCCTTAGGCTGTAATGGGCCCCACTGGGCATTTGATGCTGAATCCATCAACCACCAGTGAAGAAAGAAGATGGCATAAAGTGCTCAAGAAGACTTCGAAATCAGAAGGAACAGAGAAGTTTCTTGGAGTATTAATGGGCCCCTCTGAGGGCCACTAACAGGAAATCTTCCCCAGGGACTTGTTAGAGCAGATAATTGGAAGCCATGCTGACAGGCAGGCAAAGGCACTGCAATGGTGGCTGTGATGCTGAGAAAAGCCTCCTTTGTGTTATGAAGCAGAAAGGCCAAGCCCTGATCCCCAGACCCTTGGCAGGGAGATTCTGTCCCTCATGCTGGCTCAGGGCCCTTCCTGGGGCAGTGGGATGCAGGATTGTATGAGGTCAAATGAAAGACAATGGGGCAGCAGCTCTCAGGCTCTGCATGGGGTGCAAGGATGCCGTGAGTCTCAAGTCCCATGTGGGCAATGTGTCTCATCTCAGGCTGTGGGATGTGAGAAGGGCCCAGTCTGAAAAAGCAGTCAACCGCAAGGAAACTTTGAACTTCAGATCTCTCAGTTGTAGTGCCCTCCTTTGGACAGTCTCCAATAGCTTTATGTCTTTTATGTTCTGTGGTGCCCAGAAGTGCACCCAGTGCTCCAGAGCAGAGAGGGTCAATCCCTTCCCTCACCCAGCTAGCAATATCGTGCTCAATGCACCCTAGGGGATGGTTGGCCTTCCTGGCTGCCTGGGCACACTGCTGACTCACGCCCAATTTGCTGTTGACCAGGACCCCCAGTCCCTTTCAGTAGGACTGCACGCCAGTGTCCCATCCCCCAGTCAGTGTGTATGTCCAGGGTTGCCCCTTCCCAGGTGCAGAATCAGACCCTTGTTCTTGTTATGCTTCATGTGATTGGTGCTTACCCATTTCTCTATCTTGTCCACATCTCTCTGCAAGTCCTCTCCACCCTCAGTGGTGGCAACAGCTCCTTCCAATTTGGTATCATCGGGAAACTTGCTCAAAACATCTTCTAGACCTGCATGCAAGTCATTCACAAAAACATTAAAGATGGGGAACTCTGCTTGTGACAGTCCACTAGCCTGATGCAACCCCGTTTGCTGTAACCCTTCCAGCCTTACCCACTGGCCACCTGCTCGCCTATCACATTATGTTTCTGTCCAGCCATATGAAGGACATACCATGAGAAACGGTATCAAAAGCTCTACTGAAATCCTTAAGGATAACATCAGTTGTCTTCCCATGTTTACACAGAGGTGAGACCATCTTATAAATGAACATTAATTTAACAGGACCTTCCCCTCATCAACTTGTGTTGACTGCGGCCAAAGTCAGAATTGTCCTTCAGGTGTTTCTGAATAACTCCCAGCATCATTTTCTCCATAATTTTACTAGGCACTGAAGTAAGACTGACAGATCCATAGCTGTAGGGGTCTTCTTTCTTGCTCTTCTTTATAACTGGAAGAACGTTTGCCAGCTTCCTGTCAACTGGGAACTGGCAAGACCATGGACTTCCTCTGATGCCATTCAAATGAGAGCCCAGAACAAACTGAGGTGTCGTCAGTGAAAGAATGTAGATGCGACATAGCTTTGTAGTGCCTTGAACTCCAGAGTATGCCACAGATGGAACAGAGAGGAAGATCTGGCTCTTCTGTTGTGAGTTCATCCATTTGATCAAAGGAGTAACGGTACATGCTCCATGGGGACAGTTGCAAAAGGCACACTGGGTGCCCTAAGCACAGGGCTGTGGTGGCATTTAGGATGGCCAAGAATACCTCCCATCTGGCCCTCAGCTGATGCTCAGGAAGGAGGTGTCTATCTCAGAGATTTTCCACTACACTTTACAAGCACCAGCACACAACTAGGATCACCCCAGGCACCTTGGGCATCTCTGAGTGTGTCTGTGTGACCAATGCAGTCCCTGTTGAATAAAGACCAAGGAGTCAGATGAGGGGCTCACACACAGACACCTCACTGTACACATCTGAACTCAACTAAGAGGACTCCCGGCTCCCATGGACCTCTGGGGAACTGATCCCATTTCAGTCCCA
The DNA here is from genome assembly GCF_016699485.2 of Gallus gallus. NCBI lineage: Eukaryota > Metazoa > Chordata > Aves > Galliformes > Phasianidae > Gallus > Gallus gallus. The sequence goes on along the minus strand of NC_052564.1, from coordinate 1,502,240 downwards.
GGTTTTCCATCAGCGGATGAGATGCCGAATCCTAGGGCTAGGATGAGATGGTGTGACAGTAATAAGACAAATGGAAATGGCTTTAAAGTACAGAGGGGAGATTTAGTTCAGCTTTAGGAAGACATTTTGTACTCAAAGGAAGTGGAGCAGGTTGCCCAAATATGTTTTGTGTGCGCCATCCTTGGAGGCATTCAAGGTCAGGATGGATGGGATCCTGGGCATCCTGATCTGGTGGTTGGGAACCCTGCCCATGGCTGGGGGCTTGGAACTAGGTGCTATTTAAAGTCCCTTCCAAGCTAAGCCTTTCTATGATTCTGTAATGTTATGCCTACACTGCCTCAGCTCTACCACTGCTCAGAACAGGGGAAGTCATCCCCTCCGTGTCCTTGTCTGTGTGACATTTCTATTAAGTGAGTCTATATACATGAGCAGAGGTTTCCAGATTCGGCATTTGCTTCCCTCATGATCAAACTTCTTTTGGTAGGAAAACAAACGTGCTTCTGGAATCCAGTGGACATGTTGATTAATTGAGCTGCCTTGGAAGTACGTTCTGCAGTGATGACCGAGCTGCCTTGCAGGAGCTGTCAGCTCAGGAGGGCCATGGATATCTGCAGGGAGAGAAGGAAATCACCTCCTTTGCTGCTGAGCTGAACTGGGCTCCTGAGACACAGGGAGCTGATATAAGTGGGCAGTGCTGCAGAGAGACAGTTGTGCCCAGGTGCAGCTCCTGAGCACCACACAGCAGGGCAGGGGCCATGACCATCCGGAGATGGGGAGGGGAGAAGGAAGAGAGGTTACAGGTCGTGTGGCACAATAGCAGGCTGAGAGCTCACTGGAGGTGCATTTCTCACTATCCTTGACAAGGTGAGTCTTTTGCTCCAGGCAATTGCTCTGCTTTTCCTGGAGAGATCACTAACTCTGGGACATCCCATTAGATATCTGGCTGAAGGTGTTCCATGTTTCTTTACTGTGGAGAAAGACCAGCTCCAGCGGAGGGCTTCAGTGCTTCACTGTCAGAGCACAGCCCTGAGGGCTGCGTGTCCCAGGACGGCTGCAGGCTGTGCAGCCGGGGGTGCAGCCGGGTGCCCAGGGCTGTGGTGCAGAGCAGGGTCCCTGCTGTGCCCCAGGGGCTGTGTGCCGGGGCAGGGACTCTGCCGCCTGCCAGGCTCAGCACTCAGCCTGCCCTGGGAGCTGTGCAGGGCACTTCAGGGAGACGTGTGGGGGGAAGGAGCCCACCGGCAAGGCAAGGGCCTTCTGCTGCCACTGCTGCTGCCTGGGGCATGGGGCTCACAGCTACGCTGCACCACAGAATGTTTCCAAGGGCACTCTGTATGAGGAGAGGCAAGGCAGGGCTTGTCTTCCTTCTAATCTTAGGGATGGGAAAAAGACTGGAGGCAGAAATCTAAAACGGGCTGTCAACAGCAGAGAGATTCTACATCCAAGGTAATGCTGTGAAGTTGCTGAAATGAATATTAGGTGTTGTTTGCATGTTGTATGGTGATGAGGCATTGCTGCAGTACGTTGAGATATGCTGACTACTTAGTGATGGGTAGTAGACTCCTCTGCTCTCATCAGGGTCTGACTTGTTTTCACAGTGTTATGGGGGTGCAATCATTCTCCATCTTCCAACTTGTCGAGCTCAGAGCAATTAGAAACATGCCCAGCCATCTCCACTTACTCCGCACCAAGCAGCTGTGAATCCCTTTGCCTCTCGGCTCTCATAGGCATTCATACTGAGAGCACCAGAAGCACTCAGAATTTCTCAATTCAGCAAACACTCCATGGACACACTGAGTGAGAGGAGGGAGTACAGAAAAAAATTCACTCAAATTTATTTTTATGACCCACATATTTTTGGCTTGGAGCTCACAGATGCTGACAAGCACCTCTCTATTAGAAGTTACTTCATCTGACCCATTTTGTAAAGAAAACTGGCCCTCACACAAACACCACATTTCCCTGTATCTACGGGGAAAAGAGTGCTTCCTTGAGAGAAAAAGTGTAGAAGCCCTCCAGGCAAACTCAGCATCATGAAATGTAGCTCACATCATTGTGATTGAATGAACATTTTCCACACAGAAATCTCTGAACTGAACCTTTGTACTCCTTGGACAGGTCCTGGTGCCCAGAAGTACCAGATGGCCAACAGCAGCTCCATCAGCGAGTTCCTCCTCCTGGCGTTGGCAGACACGCGGCAGCTGCAGCTCCTGCACTTCTGGCTCTTGCTGGGCATCTACCTG